>NC_092390.1:39339230-39642260 GCF_030028105.1 Mobula birostris
TGACTCAAGTTTGACCTAATGTTATAATAGATTTTTTTTTTGAGTTTGTGGTATCTCAGTGCCAATATTCATTAAATTTTTGCTCCTGGAACCAATGATGTAAAGTTATTTTAATTGTACCAACTATACATATGGAATATTGTCAGCAGTCTTAGGTGACTTGTTACTTGATACAGTTGATGGAGTACATTACCCTAAAATAACTCTTTGTTCTTTTGCAACACACACGATATTCTGGAGGAACTCAACAGGTCAGACAGCATCTATGGAAAAGAGTAAACGTCGATGTTTCAGGCTGAGACCCTTCCTCAGGATTGAGAAAGAAGGGGGAAGATGCCTGAATTAAAAAGTGTCATCATAATGCTTCACTTAAAAAAACACACGTTTTGATTGTGTGACACTGAAAAAAGCATTATGTGTTAAATAGCTTGTCTGATATCAGTCACTTCTATTAAACCTCACAGCAAGTTTCAATATGTGTCCCTTTCTTCTTTTTACCTTTCTATTTCTTCTCCCTCCAATTCCCATTGCTATTCTGATAATCCAACATTTTTAATGAACTTTTTTGGATGTTACACGGAATTATAATACATTTCCCGGTGAACCAATTAACCAAAAAAGGAAGTGCAGAGAATGGATCCCTGGTCAGTTTAAAGAGAATGTGGGAACTGGCAGCCCAGTGAGTTGGAGGGAACACAGAAATGGGTCACATGGCAATCAGGAGGGAGTATGGGGACTGAGACTTTGGTGAGGTAGAAGAAAGTATGGGAACAAGGTCCATGGTGAGTTGAAAGGGAGTACAGGAACCAGATCCTCGGTAGATCAGGTGGGAACTAGTGCTCTGGTAAGTGGGAACGGAGTGCAAAAACTGAGACTGATTTTACAGTATAAATAAATAGGGATATTTTCTGCACTAAAGGGCAAAGTAAAATTTATCTAATTGTACCTTGGCTAAAGAAGTAAATGAGTTACTTAAAGGTCCATTGCTATTTCAGTGAGGGATAGCCCCATCATCTGTATTTGCAGATTATGGAGTAAGAAGATCAGAAGACCCCAAATAGACATTTGAATTTTCTATGCCCTGTTAGTATCTGCTTTTCTCTTCTAGCCATACTGTATATGCAATTGTGTCTAGGTATATGCAGAGACATTGTTTATGGAGACCAAGAGTATGAACAAAGGAAACTTTATGATCAGAATAAATGTTATTTTGTCAGAGCTAGTATCCAGAATAATCCTTTATGCCCTTTGCTCTGGAACAGGGGTTTCCAACCCTTTTTATGTCATGGACCAATATCATTAAGCAAGAGGTCTATGAGCCCCAGGTTGGGGAACCTCAGCTCCAGAATAATATTTTCAATAATGAATATCATTTAACACAATATAGACCTGACTTGACATGCATGACAATACCAACTGTTTCACTTTTATTCAACAATAACACACATCCAAATCAAAAGTCAAATGCTGTGGCTGCTGTCAGTATATTATCTAATCTAATCTAATCTATTAATAAATACTGTCAATATATGAGAAGCATCAGGGGTCATCAGTGGTGGGTAAACAATGTTAATGACCTTTCACCAGAATTGGAAGAAGCCCATTTAACATGTCTTAGCAATTGCTGAGGTAGGTATGTATGACAGGTTTAAAATCAAATAGAAAGTTTATGATAGGGTGAAGGACTATCATAAGTTTGGTGAGTTAGAAATAAGTGTGGGAACAAGTCCTTGGTGAGTTGAAAGGGTGCACAGGAACCATGTCCCTGGTGGATCAGAAGTGAGGGTGAAAACCAGTACTCCAGTTAATGGGAAAGGAGTACAAAAGCCAAGACTGCTGAGTGAAAGGTTTGCAGAAGCTCGTTCGAGAGCTATCGAGCCCTAGAGTAGCAACAGGCCCTTTGGCTCATCTAATCCATGCCATTCTACATAGTCCCACCGACTCGCACCTGGACTATAGTCCTCGGTACCCAATAGGAATTGGAGGGAAGTGGTTAATTTATGAAGGGATGATGGTCCAAATTGAATTCAAGGAAGACTAAAGTAGTCAGTTAGGGACATCAAACTTTGAAGGAGAGGCACTGTGGTGAATTTAGGAAAAGAAGTTTGGAATAGAGCAAGTAAGTAATTTACATCCAGACCTTTGCATCAGAAAATATGTACAGAGGCAACCCCCATATTCTGTTCATCTGGGTATTAGAAATTCACCCTCATAGAATTCACAAATTACTATGCAAAAGTTTGACGTACAGAACAAATTTTGCTCTCTAGAATTTATGTTGAAACAGTAAATAAATAAACACAAAATTATTTATTTCTACTCATTTTTCTTAAGCATACACATATGACACAGTTCTGCATTATAGAAAATTGTAAGTTGGATCCTCTTCTAAGAACGTGCTGCCCTCATAATGTAAGGTCACATGTATAGCTGCAGTAAAACCGCTGTCATTATCACCCATGCATTAATACAGAGATTGTATTTATTATTTATTTAGAGATACAGTGTGGGACAGGCCCTTCTGGCCCAATGAGTTGCATTGCCTAGCAACACACCTATTTAACCTTAGCCTAATCACTGGACAATTTACAAGACCAATTAGCCTACTAATTGGTATGTCTTTGGACTGTTAGAGGAAACTGGAGCACTCAGAGGAAACTCATGCATTTACGGGGTGTTTGCACAAACTTCTCTTTTATTCCGGCGCCTCTTCCCCAGGGCACCACTGCTCAATACAAGAGGACATGGCTTTAAGGTAAGGGGTGGGAAGTTCAAGGGGGATATTAGAGGAAGGTCTTTTACTCAGAGAGTGGTTGGTGCATGGAATGCACTGCCTGAGTCAGTGGTGGAGGCAGATACACTAGTGAAGTTTAAGAGACTGCTAGACAGGTATATGGAGGAATTTAGGGTGGGGGGTTATATGGGAGGCAGGGTTTGAGGGTCGGCACAACATTGTGGGCCGAAGGGCCTGTAATGTGCTGTACTATTCTAGGTTCTATGTTCTCACGGAGGACAATAGAATTGAACTCTGAACTCAGACCTCTGACGCCCCAAAGCCATAATAGCGTTGCACTAAGGGCATAATATAAAATTGAACTAGTTATTAGTTAGGGCTAAAAGATTGTGAAGTGTCTAATCAAAGGGTGTGTTCCTCAAGCTTATGTTGAGCAACATTCATCCTCTGCAAATGCATCAACTTGCATCTGTTCCAGAATAGAAATTATTTATCAAGTGCCGTCTCTATTCTTGCTGTCCTCTACACTGGTCTATCGGTCTATTTATGCACCTGGCAGTCTAGTCAATTTTCATTAATTTTAGCCAATATGGCTTGAAAGACATGAAAAAACTAAGGCTATTGCAGCGCCAGCAACCCTAGTTCATTTACTATCGCTGTACGTAAGGAGTTTATACATTCTCCCCATGTCAGCATGGGTTTTCTCCCAGTGCTAGGTTTCCTTCAATATTCGAAAGGTGTATGGGTTAGTTGGTTAATTGGTCACAGAAGAGTAATTGGGCACCACAGGCTTGTTGGGCCCAAAGAGCTTGTTACCATGCTGTATCTCTAAATAAAATAAATAAAAATAAAATTTATGTAGAAGGATAAAAGTACAAACGAGATCACTTTCTTACTCGTTTTGGATTTCCAGCACTCTTTGCATAAAGAATTTGCCACTTATTAAAATAAAGCAACCGATGTAAGGAAGCTGACTTGAATGAAGTCCATCTTAGTTGGGGATGTAAAACAAACTCTAAGACTCTATGAAAGCTAGTGTACAGGCAAATATTTTCAGTGGGTGCTCTGAGCAGTATATGTTGAAGAAAGATATTATGGACAAGAATTCAGGTGGAAAGTAAAATCTGGTAACCATGAGAATAAAGAGATTGTGAAGAAAGAATAGTTATGCAAAAAAATGTGGGTTCAATGGATAAAGGTCTCCATCACTGGAGATCTTACTTCCTGCTTTGTGCATATATTTGAAGAGAAAACAGGAATAAACTCACTAAAAATGTGAATGCAATGCGATCATTCTAATTATTTTCAGCACATCCCATTTCCTTTGAACTTAGATGGTGACTGTAGATGAAGAACAACTCCATTCTCTTCAAGAGTTTATGAATTGTACAAATATTTATGTCTGAACTGAATATATTACAAATTGCATTAAATTCTTTATATTATATTTCTTTTATCCAGTTTATTATTAAGTTGATCAAGTTTTAGCAATAGGAGCATATTTTAATTGACCCAGATTTTAAAAAAATAGTTTTACTTAGGAAGCTCATTCATGTACCGTCTGTTCTATTTTAGAAAGAATCAGAGAATGAAAGTGAACTTAGCAGTACTATATCAGAAGAAAAGGCCAAATTTGACTTTTATATAAGTGAACAGATAACTGAAAGGTTTCCTGCTGAATATGAGAGTGAAAAATTACGGAAGGAAAAGAATAAAAGTATTTTCATCCCTAGTACGTCACAAGGTATCAAACAAAGATTGTTTAAAATTTATACAGTATAGTTGTGCTTTTCATACAATCATTTATCATGAGAAATAATTATCAGTGTTCATCAAATAAATCTTCTTTGAAAAATTGACAGAGACAACATTAAATTATTATTTTCTTTAGTTGCTCTAAGTAGTAAGCTTCCAAGAAATCTTGCACCTCGCATCTTGAAAGATGAAGGCTTTTATGTCAGTCTGAAACCAAAAGTTTTGAAAAAAAATATTGACAGAATGGAGAATCGCTTTGTTCTGCAAAAAGAGGTAACTTGATAAACATGTCTTCGTTATCTATTTCTATAGAGAGGACTCGGGTGAGTCAGTGAAATACGACAAGCTAAACTGCAAATTCTTCCCAGGAGCAAGGAAAATAAGTTGTTATACAATTCACTGTAATATGGTGGACAACAATTTGTAGCTAATTAGGAGATAAAATTCAGAAAATATAGAGGTAATCTGTTCATTACTTGAGCCAGTTCCCTCACTCACTCAGTTCAAGGTTGATTTCTACTTCAGTTTCATTTGCCCATTTTTATCTCTTTGTCATATGCTATAACCTTTTAATCTCTGACCGGAGAATTTCAATTGAGCAATATTGGGAGTAACAAAATATCTGCTGGAGGAATATAGCAGGTCAGTGGGAGGAAGTATATGTTCAGTGTTTTGGGTCAAAACCTTGTATCAAGACTGAGAGTACAGAGGTGAGATAGCCAACTCTCTTTAGGAGAAAGGACATGCAAGAAAGAGTTCAGAGGCATTTGGTAGACTGAGGAAGAGTGAAAAATGACAGGCAGATTTTGTGGGTGAAGTTTGAAGACTGTGGTAGGTGAATGATAGATGGAGACATAAAGAGCGGAACAAAAAGAACTGAGGGAGAAAGATGGGGGAGGGGAGTGTGAAGATGGGAGACAGCTGCTGGAGCAAGATGAGCTGGAATACAAAGCTCTGGAAATGGAGAAGTAAGGAGGCGAGAATGAGAACCCTTAGAGGAGAAGGGAGAGGTGACAGTTGGAACTGGATGGGGGTGTTGGGTGTGGGTATCCTCTGTGTTTATGGAGGGAAGAGGGACTAGCCCTAATATGAGGCTTATAAGTGAACAGGTTCTAAATTTCTAATATTCCCTAAATGAAAATCTACTTAATATTTCACTCTAAATAACCTAGCTAATTTTAAAATGATCCCACTCTCACTGTACTCCCTCATTGGGGGAAATAGTGTCTCTTTATCTATTCTAATCATTCTGCGTGCCTCATTTGGATTACCTCAAAATTATCTTACCTCAAGCGATAGATAACCTGTCCAAATGATAAGTGGTTTAACCTCATAGTTGATAACTGTGTAGGGCTTCAATGCCATCACCTCCTACAATGCAAAACCAAGCAACATAAATGACAAGGTTTCACTCCCAAATGAGCTCAATGCCTTTTATGCTCATTTTGACTGACAGAACATGGAATCACCTTCATGAACCCACAACGCCCAAGAACCTTGTGATTTCAGTTTCTGAAGCTAACGTGAAGCATTCTTCAGGAGGATGGATCCACAGAAAGCATCTGGCCTAGATGGTGTACCTGGCTGGAGACCTGTGTTAATCAATAGGCTGGAGTGTTTACAGATATCTTCAACCTCTCACTTTGGCAGATTGAGGTACCCATTTGCTTTAAGTAGTCTTCAATCATACTGGTGCCCAAGAACATGGTAACCTGACTGTTGTCCAGTATCACTTACATCCACTATGAGGTTGGTCTGGAGCATATCAACTGTCTGAGAGATTACCTGGCTCTGCTCTAATTTGCCTACCACCACAACAGGTCAACAGCAGATGCCATTTCATTAACTCTTCACTCTCTCTGGAACAACTGGGCAATGAAGATGCATACATCAGGGTCCTCTTCATTGACTACAGTTCAGTATTTAACACTATAATCCCCTCAACTCATCACTAAGCTTCAAGACCTGGGCTTTGATACCTCCCGTGCAATTAAATCTTCGAATGGCAGACTGCAGTTATTACAGATTGGCAACCATCATTTCTTTCATACTCATCATCAGAAAATGTACACTACAGGGCTGGGAGATCACCCCCCTGCCTTACTCACTTCATACCTATGATTGTATGGCTTATTAACAGCTCCAATGTAGTATTTAAGTTTGATGTTAACACCACTTGTTTCGGTCGAATCAAAGGTGGTGATGAATCAGAATATAGGATTGAAGTCTGGTTGAATGGTGCCACAACAACAACCTCTCATTCAACAACAGCAAAACCAAAGAACTGATTATCAATTACAGGAGGAAGAAGCTGGAGGTCCGTACACTAGTGTCCCGGGATTGGCATGAACACTAAGTCTGATCACAATGGGATTGGCATGTACAATAAGTCTGATCACAATGGTAGCATGACTGCTCTTCTACTTTCTTAGATTCTGCATGTCACCGAAAACTGACGAACTTCTATAGAGGCACAATGGAGTGTATCCTAATTGGTTGAATCACAGCTTGGTATGTAAATACTAATGCCCAGGAATGGAAAAGACTACTGAAAATAATGTATACTGCTCAGTCCATCACAGGTAAAGCTTTCTTCACCACTGATCACTTTACACGGAGTGCTGCCATAAGAAAGCAGCATCTATTATCGAAGACTTCCAGCATACAGGACATGCTCTTTTCTCATTTCTACCATTTTTCTGGAGGTATAGAAGGCTTATGTCCCATATTGTCATGAACAGTTATTACCCTAAAACCATCACTCTTCCGAACTGACATGCACAATTTCACTCACTGTAATGCTGACCTGATACTATAACCTACAGATTTACTTTCAATGACTCTTTACATATTCTCAATATTAATTTTTATTTGCACATTTAGTCTTCTTTTGCACATTGTTGTTTGTCAGTCTTTGTTTATGTATAGTCTTTCATAGATTCTAATTTTCCTGTAAATATCTTGAAGAAAGTGAATCTCGAGGTAGTATATGGTAACATATACGCACTTTGATGATAAATTTATTTTGAACTTTTAAACTTAGCATATCTACATTGTTGGCCTCAGATAACATACCTTTCTCATGTTTTGGATCACTAGATTAAATGCAATACAATTTTGAATCTGACTCAGATTCTGAGTTCACTGGCTAGGATTTGACAAAGGTTTAGTTTAACAAGCATATCGTTCTCAATTTGAATTTCAACTTGTTTGTGATAAGGGGAAATATTTCATTATATTTGAACCCGTTAGTTTTTAACAATTTACAAGGAAAGGTTCATAAATCTCTTTGCTCCTGGTCCCTTGGAATTAAGGATAAAATCTAGACTGATGAAAGGTCCTGACCCAAAGTGTGGGCCATCTATTTCCCTCCATAGATACTGAGTTCCACTAAGATTTTGTGTGTTGCTCTAAATTTCAACATCTGCAGTCTCTTTTTGTCTCCATTTGGGTTACTAATAATTTGTAATCATTTGTACCTGTTCCGTTAGGATAATGATTGCCTGCCTTCAGGTCTGGATCATTGTTGGTAGAGTTATGACTTGCTCTGGAGCTCCAGCTGGGAGAGTGAATGCTCAACCATGACTCAACTGAGCAAATGACTGGCTCTCCCTGACTGCAACTGAGCTCTAGGATGGGCAATGTTCCTCAAAACTTGAGCTGGGATATTGATCTTCAACAATCATGGTCTTCAGCCTGGAGTTCAGCTTGCAATTATGATTGACTGCTCAGGTCTGGGAAAATAATTTTTGGGCGTATGATAGAAAAAACTATCTTTTCAAAATTAGTGACTGAAGATTCAGAGTATAAAACATAATTTGTTGATTTCATTTAACACTTTTAAAGATAATTGGAAGTTATGATTATGTATTGAGTGAAGTTTAAAATTCTTTCCCCTACTTTTATGACCTTGAAACAGAACAGATCCTGGTTTGGAGAAGATGGAAATATAATTGCATTACCAGATCCAATTAAGTTTCCCTGGAATTATCGACTACCATCATCAGATTGTATTGTAGACAAACCTGAACCAGGTCTGGAGACAGTATACAGGAAGGCATGTAATTATTTCTCTTTCTGATAGTACATCTATAAAAATAAAGCACATAAAATGAACATGAATATTAATTTGAAAATTAATTTAATTTACTGCTTGTATATCAGTGATCATGTTGGTCAGGATTTGTGGCTCTTATGAGTGGATGGATTGATATACTGAAGGGATAGTTTGGATATGTTATTTAGCTTAACTCAGTAGAATTTTATGCTGGAATGTCCCCTGTAGGAATTTTGTGACTTGTAAGTGATAATAAAGTCCATCTGAACATTTCAATTCAACTATGAACTTGAGGTGGATACCTTGCCCTCCAAATTTCTGGTAAATGTGAGTCATGGTAATGTAAAAATTGTGTCAAGCACATTTTCCTTTCACATCTTTGGTAATGTACTGGAATGCGAATCAATTCTGTGCAGAATTAAGGAAAAGATACAGTTATTCTTCTGCCCGCAAGTAGATGTGCTAAACCAGCATGCTATAATAATACTTATTTATTCTGGTGCAGCTAGCATCTGGTGTTCATTCTCAGTTCTCACATAACTGAGGAGATGATAGATAGGAGCTACAGGGAGTTAGTCACCCTAGGTTGCAGGAGGCAAGTGAATAGTTGACTGTCAGGAGATGGAAGGGAAATAGGCAGCCGGTACAGAATACCGCTGTGGCCATTCCCCTCAGTAACAAGTATAACATTTTGGATACTGCTGAGAGGGACAACCCTACCAGGGAAAGCTGCAGTGACTGGGTCCCTGGCACTGAGCCTGGTGCTGTGGCTCAGAAGGGAAAGGGCCAGAATAGGAATACAGTGGTGATCAGAGATTCCATAGTTAGAGGAGTATGTAGGAGTCTGTGGACACAATAGACAAACTCAGATGTTATGTTTCCTCCAGGGTGCCAGGGTCAGGGACATCTCAGATTGTGTTCATGACATTCTAAAGGGTGAGGGGGACCAGCCATAAGTCTTGGTACATATTGGTACCAATGGCATAGGAAGGAAAAGAAAGGAGGTCCTAAAGAGAGAATTTAGAGAGCTAGGTAGAAAGCTAAAAAACAGAACCTCCAGGATAACAACATCTGGATTACTACCTGTGCAACTGTCCAGTGAAGGCAAGCATCAGATGATTTGGATGAGGAACTGGTGCAAGTGGCATAGTTTCACATTTATGGATTATTGAGATCTCTTCTAGGGAAGGTATGACCTGTACAAAGGGACAGGCTACACCTAAACTCAAGAAGGACCAATAATCTTGTGGGCAGGTTTGCTAGAGCTGTTGGGGAATTTGGCAGGGAGATGGACACTGGAATGATAGGGCTGAGGATAGGGATGTTGGTTTACAAGAAGAGGTAGTGTATCGTGAGACTGTCAGGACTGAAGGTGTTATATTTGAATGAATGCGGTATACAAAATAAGGTAGATAATCTTGCAGTGCAGTTAGAGATTGGCAGCCATGATGTTATGGGTATCACAGAATCATGAATGAATGATAATTGTGGTTGAGTGCTCAATATCCAAGGAGACACAATCTATCACAAGGACAGGCAGGTAGGCTGTGGAGAATGAGTGGATCTGCTGGTAAAAAATGAAATCAAATCTTTATAAAGAGGTGACGGGAGTTACTGGGCCACAGAATGCTCCATTAGAGAGTTTCGACCTGTTTAATGGTGGAGCAGGCTTGATGGGCCAAATGGCTTAATTCAGATCCTATGTCTTATGGTCTTACATACGGTCGGAAGATGTAGAATCATTGTGGAAATTGCAAGGGTAAGAAGACTCTGATGGGAGTCATTTACAGGCCTCTGAACAGTAGCCAGGATGTGGGCTACATGCTGCAGTGAGACATAGAAAAAGCATTTCATGAAAGCAATGTTTTGTTAGTCATGGCAGATAAATTGGGAAAATCTAGTAGATATTGGATCCCAAGAGAAAGAATTTGTGGAATGCCTCTAAGGTGGTCTTTTGGAGCAGCTTGTGGTTGAGCCCACTATGGTATCAGCAGTTCTGGATTTGGTGTTGTGTAATGAACCGATATGATTAGGGAGCTTAAGGTAAAGGAACCCTTAGTAAACAGTGCTCATAATATGATAGAATTCACCCTGCAATTTGAGAGGGAGAAGCTAAAGTCAGATTTATCAGTGTTACAGTGGAGTAAAAGGAATTACAGAGGCATGAAAGAGGAACTGGCTAAGGTTGATTGGAAGGGGCTACTAGTAGGAATAATGGCAGAACAACAATGGCTGGTATATTGAGAGCAATTTGGAAGGCACAGGATAGATAACATCCCAAAGAAGAGGAAGTATTCTAAAGGCAAGATGATGCAACTGTGGCTGACAAGGGAAGTCAAAGCCAACATGAAAGCAAAAGAGAGGGCATAAAATAGAGCCAAAATTAGTGGAAATTTGATGATTGGGAAATTTGGGAATGATTGGGAATGATTGGGAGACCAGCAGAAGGCAACTAAAAAAACCATAAAGGGGGGTGAAAGATGAAATATGAAGGTAAGCTAGTCAAAAACATCAAAAGATTTTCCCGGATATATAAAGAGTAAAACAGAGATGAGTGTAGATATTGGACCACAGGAAAATGATGCTGGAGAGATAATAATGGGGGACAAGGAAATGGCAGATGAAATGAATAAATATTTTAGTTTAGTCTTCACTGTGGGAGACACTAATAGAAAGGTGGAGGTCCTAGAATATCAATGGAGCAAAAGTGAGAGTAGTTGCTATTACTAGAGAGATAGTGCTTGGGAAATCGAAAGGCCTGAAGGTAGTTAAGTCACCTGGACCAGATGGACTACACTCCATCATTCTAAAAGAGATTGTGGAGGCATTAGTAATGATCTTTCAAGAATCAATAGATTCTGGCATGGTTCCAGAAGACAGGAAAATTGCAAATGTCATTCCTTTCTTCAAGAAGGGAAGGAGGCAGAAGAAAAGAAATGTAATGCCCTGGTTCACATCTTTACTGTTATGCTGTAGGTATTTCATTTAGCAGCTCTGTAAGAGCTGTTTGTTCTGCTTTCAGCCTGTTGGGTTATTGTTGAAGATAAGAGATGATGTGGAATGTGTGCCATCCAATTAGCGGGAGGTTTTTCTTAGAGATGGACAATAAGGTTGGTCTTTGGATTTTGTTCGAGAGGAGATGAAGAGAGAAGATGCTGGGGAGAACTGGTCATAGTATATGATCCAGTGGGAGATCCGTTTGTTCAAGATGGATTGCGAGCGACATTCGGAAGTGGTATGTGCTTTCATGTTGAACAAGGGCCCATCGCGTGAGTAATAGAGAAGGTCAAGCTGAGCTCCAACTTGTGCACATTTGACTGTTTAATTAGAATGGGCCCTTTTCTTTTTGTTATTCTTTACTAACCCTTTAGTTAAGATTCATAAATTTAATTCCTTTAATTGTAAGCAGTGTACTGTCTGAAATTTCATGGTATTAATTTGTATCAGGGTAGCGAATTACATAGCATCCACACAAACAGGGGGTTTGAGGGAGGGGGACTCGCGCCTCAATCTCACACGTTTGGTGGGGCTGGAGATTGTCTTCCATAAACTTAAACAGCTGAGGAAGCCAAAGTGTTTCAGAAATTATAAACATGATAAAATATAGGCTAGTTAACCTGACTTCAGTGGCTTTGAAGTTTTTGGAGTCGATTGCTAAGGATGTATTTTCAGGATACTTTGAGGCTACATCCACACTACGCCGGATAATTTTGAAAACGCAGGTTTCGAGTAAAAATGACAGGCGTCCACACTAAGCATTTTTCAAAATATCTCCGTCCACATTAGGCGGATATTTGGGCAAATCTCCTCTACTGGGCGTGCGCAGAACACACAGAAAACAAGCGAAGAGGAAATGATATACTTCGTGCGCATTTGTCTAGTTACAGAGTAGAAAAACTTTAAAGGAATTGCTCTTGGCTCTCGCGCAGGGGGACTTAAAACTTAAAAAAAAACAAATACTGGAGTGTATGGAGGCAACCAAAAGGGAGTTCACGGACAGTATGACCCAGCTGATGACGGACATTGAAAAACTGACTAACTCTGTTGCATTAATAAAGCACCTTGTTAAATGTATAAAACGTCTGCATCAGCGTTATCTTGGATTTCCATACAATGTTACATTAGGCTGTTACACATCTATTGTCAGAGAAGTACTTGCATAAATAGGTAAACCACCTTCATAGAAGCAAGGACAGAAAACAGGGCAAAGTGAGTATACTTATTTATTCAGCAAGCTATGGGTCAAAGTATTTGGTGAGTACATTTCTAACCCTTCTGGCTTCAGACTCGTCCGTCTGTTCTGAAATTGTTAGGTGGTGGCATTCAAGAAAACAACGAACATCTGTTCTGGCACGTCATGACAGCGTTTTTAAATAGTCAAAAAAGCTCACTTTACAATGTAACTCTCGCGCTGTTCACACTGACTGCGCGTTATAACAGCTTGCGCAGTACCAAGCAGAAGCACAAAAAAGCATTGTTGTTGTGGTGTTGTCATGACAACGTTTTAAAATCTCTCCATTTACCCCGTACACACTACGCCAGATATTAAGCGTTTCCAGATTTTTTCACTCCGGAGAGTGTTTTCGAAAATCTCCGTTTTCGGGGGCTGAAGACGCCGGTTCAGTGTGGACGGGAGGGCAAAACGAAGAGAAGAAGCTTTGTTTTCAAAATTATCCGGCGTAGTGTGGACATACCCTGAGATACATGACAAATATAGGCCATGGTCAGCATAGTTTCCTTAAGGGAAAATCTTGCCTGACAAATCTCTTGGAATTCTTTGCAGAAATAACAATCAGGATAGAGAAAGGAGAATTGACGGATGTTGTGTACTTGGATTTTCAGAAAGCCTTTGACAACATGCCGCACATGAGGCTGCTAAGTAAGATAACAGCCCAGTGTATTACAGGAAAAATACTGGCATGGATAGAGCATTGGCTGATTGGCAGGAGGCAAAGAATAGGGATAAAGAGATTCTTTTCAGGTTGTCTGCCAGTGACTAATGGTGTACCACAGGAGTCTGTGCTGTGAATACTTTTTATGTTAATCGTATGTTAATGATTTGGAGGATGAAATTGATGGTTTTGTGGTCATTTGCGAATGATACAAAGATGGGTGGAGAGTAGGGAGTGCTGAGAAAGCAGAGAGGCTGCAGAAGGACTTAGAATGGTCAAAGAAGTGGCAGATGGAATACAATGACAGAAAGTGTATGGTCATGCTGTTTGGTAGAAGGAGTAAAAGACAGACTATTTTAAAAAATCCAATCTGCAAAGGGATTTGGAATTCTTGTGCAGGATTCCCTAAAGGTTAAAATTTGCAGGTTGAATCAATGGGTGAGGAAGGTGAATGCAATGTTATCATTCATTTCAAGAAGACTAGAATATGCTGGCACTGAGCATGGGTCCATGATGCAGCAGGGAAGGAGAGAGAAGAGGGGAGCAGTAGTGATTGGGGACTCAATAGTCAGAGGAACAGACGGGAAATCCTGTGGACATGAACAGGCCATCCAGATGGTATGTTGCCTCCCAGGTGCCAGGGTCAGGGATGTCTCGGGTTGCATCCACAGCATTTTGGAGGTGGAGGGAGAGTACCCAGATAACTTGGTACATATTGGTACCAATGGCATAGGAAGGAAAAGCAAAGAGGTCCTGAAGAGAGAATTTGAAAGTTGAGAAGCAGGACCTCCAGTGTAGTAATTTCTGGATTGCTGCCTGTGCCATGTGCCAGTGAGGGTAGAAGCAGAATGATTTGGTAGATAAATGCTGGCTGAGAAGTTGGTGCAGTGGGCAGGGTTTCAGAGGCTTGGATCATTAGGATCTCTTCTGGGGGGAGGTATGATCTGTACAAAAGGGACAGGTTGCACCTGAACCTGGGAGGGTCCAATATTCTTGCGGGCAGGTTTGTTAGAGCTGCTGGGGAGAGTTTAAGCTAATTTGGCAAGGGGATGGGAATCGGGGTGAAGGGACTCAGGATAGGATGGATGGTAAAAAAGCAAAGATAGAGTGCAGTGACACAGTCAGGAAGGGCAGGTAGATGATTAGACAAAATTGCAACCTGCAGGGTGAGTACCAGTGTATTAGGGATGCAGAATCAACAAGGGTAGCAAATACAGTACTCAAACTGTTATATCTCAATGCACAGAGTATAAGAAATAAGGTGGATGATCTTGTTGCATTATTACAGATTATCAGGTACGATGTGACTATCACTGTATTGTGGCTGAAGGATGGTTGTAGTTGGGAGCTGAATGTCCAAGGTTAAACATTGTATTGGAGGTATAGGAAAGTAGGCAGAGGAGGTGCTGTGGCTCTGCTGGTAAGGAATGGCATCAGATTATTAGAAAATGTGACATAGGATCAGAAGATGTTGAATCTTTGTGGGTGCAGCTGAGAAACTGCAAGGGTAAAAGGACCCTGATGGTAGTTATATATAGGCCTCCAAACAGTAGCTGGGATGTGGACTACAGATTACAACAGGAAATAGAAAAGGCGCGTCAAAAGGGAAATGTTATGATGGTCATGGGAGATTTTAACATGCAGGTAGATTGGAAAATCAGGTTGCTAATGGATCTACAGAGAGTGAATTTGTTGAATGCCTACAAGATGACACTTTAGAGCAGCTTGTCCTTCAGCCTACTAGGGGATCAGCTACACTGGATTGGGTGTAATGAACTGGAGGCGATTAGGGAGCTGAAGGTAAAGGAATCCTGAGGAGGCAGTGATCACAGTATGATTGAGTTCAACTTGAAATTTGATAGGGAGAAAGTTAAGTCTGATGTAGTAGTATTTTCAGTGGAGTGAAGGAAATTACAGTGGTGTGAGAGGGGAGATGACCAAAGTAAATTAGATGGAGATGCTGGCAAAGATGACAGCAAAGCAGCAATGGCTTGAGTTTCTGGGAAAAAAGAGGAAAGTGCAGGATGGATGTATTCTAAACACAAAGAATTATTCAAATAACAAAATAGTACAACTGTGGCTGACAAGAGAAGTCAAGGCTAATGTAAAAGCAAAAGAGAGGGCATGCAACATAGCAGAAATTAACGGGAAGATAGAGAATTGGGAAGCTTTTAAAAACCAACAGAAAGCAACCAAAGGAATCATTAGGGGGAAAAAAATGAAATATGAAAGCAAGCTAGCAAACAATATCAAGGTGGATAGAAAAAAATTTTCAAGTACAGTAAATAAGAAATGGAGAGATGAGAGTGGATACAGGACTGTTAGAAAATGAGGCTAAAGAAATAATAATGGGGGACAAAGAGAAGGCAGCTGAACTAAATGAGTATTTTATATCAGTCTTCACTATAGAAGACACCAGTAGTGTACCAGGTGTTGAAGGGTGTGAGAGAAGAGGAGTGAATGTAGTTTCTATTACAAGGGAGAAGGTGCTCAAAAAGCTGAAAGAACTGAAGATACATATGTTACCTGGACCTGATGAACTGCACCCTAGGGTTCTGAAAGAGGTAGTAATAGAGGTTGTGGAGGCATTAGTAATGCTCTTTCAAGAATCATTGAAGTCTGGCATGGTGCCAGAGGACAGGAAAATTGTGAATGTCACTCCACTCTTTAGGAAAAGAGGGAAGCAGCATAAAGGACATTATAGAGCAGTTAGCCTGACCTTAGTGGTTGGGAAGATATTGGAGTCAATCATTAAGAATGACATCATGGAGTACTTGGTGACAAAGGACAAGATAGGACAAAGTCAGCATGGTTTCCTTAAGGGAAAATATTCCCTGTTGGAATTCTTTGAGGACATCACAGGCAGGATAGATAAAGGGGATGCAGTGGGTGTTGTGTAGTTGGATTTTCAGAAGGTCTTTGACAAGGTGTCAGACATGAGGCTGCTTACCAAGTTAAAAGCCCATGGTATTACAGGAAAGTTACTTGCATGGGTAGAGTATTGGCTGATTGTTAGGAGGCAGGAACTGGGAATAAAAGGATCTTTTTCTGGTTGACTGCCAGTGTCTAGTGGTGTTCTGCAAGGGTTGGTGTTGGGATGGCTTCGTTCTAAGCTGTATATCGATGATTTAGTTGATGGAATAGATGGCTTTGTTGCAGAGGTACGAAGGTTGGTGGAGGGGCAGGTAATGTTGAGGAAACAGGTGGGCTGCAGAAGGACTTAGATTAGGAGAAT
Source organism: Mobula birostris (assembly GCF_030028105.1). Classification (NCBI taxonomy): domain Eukaryota; kingdom Metazoa; phylum Chordata; class Chondrichthyes; order Myliobatiformes; family Myliobatidae; genus Mobula; species Mobula birostris. The sequence continues at coordinate 39,355,904 of NC_092390.1, forward strand.
GAGCAAGAAAGTGGCAAGTTAAATACAATGTTGGAAAATGCATGGTCATGCACTTTGGTAGAAGAAATAAATGTGCAGACTACTTTCTAAATGGGGGGAAAATCTAAAAATCTGAGATGCAAAGGGACTAGAGAGTCCTTGTGCAGAACACACTAAAGGTTAACTTGCCAGTTGAGTCAGTGGTGAGGAAGAAAAAATGCCATGTTAGCTGTGGAGGCCAGGTCGTTTCATGTATTTAAGGCAGTAGTTGATAGGTTCTTGATTGGCCACGGCATCAAAGGTTACAGGGAGAAGGCTGGGGAGTGGGGCTGAAAAGGGAAAAAAGGATCAGCATGATTGAATGGTGGAGAGAGTCAATGGGCCAAATGGCCTAATTCAGCTCCTATGTCTTATGATCTTATGGTCTAATACCAAAACAACGATGTAATGCTGAGGCTGTTTAAAGCACTGGTGAGGCTGAAGATGAGCTTGCTCCCAGTGAGGTAAGGCCGGGTAAGCTCCTTTAATTAATCTAATTAACTTAGAAGTAGGTAACGGAGGCAGCAGTTAGGACAGTCGAGTGCTCTGTTTGCAGTATGTGGGAAGTCAGGGCAAGCACAATTGTCCCTGATGACTACACCTGTAAAAGGTGCATCCAGCAGCAGAAACTGACAAACAGAGTTAGGGAACTGGAGCTGGAGCTGGATGAACTTCTGATCACTGGTGAGGCAGAGTCAGAAATGGACAGGAGTTTCAGGGAGATAGTCAACCCTAAAAGTCAGGAGACAGATAAATGGGTGACTGTCAGGAGAGGAAAGGGCAATGAGCAGAGCATCCCTGTGGCTGTCCCTATCAATAATAAGTATAATGTTTTGGATACTATTGGCGGGGACGACCTACCAGGGACAAGTTGCAGTGGTCGCACTCTGGCACCGAGACTGGACCCTCAGCTCAGAAGGGAAGGAGGGAAAAGAGGAGAGCAGTAGTGATAGGGAATTCGATAATTAGGGGGACAGATAAGAGGTTCTGTGGGAGAGATCGAGAATCCCAGATGGTCTGTTGCCTCCCTGGTGGCAGTGTCCGCGATATTTCGGATCGAGTTCTCAGTATTCTCAAGAGGGAGGGTGAGCAGCCAGATGTCGTGCTCCATGTAGGGACCAATGACGTGGATAGGAAGAAGGAGGAGGTCCTGCAAAGAGAGTTTAGGGAGTTAGGTGCAAAGTTGAAGGACGGGACCTACAAGGTTGTAATCTCAGGATTGCTACCCGTGCCACGTGCTAGTGAGGCTAGAAATAGGAAGATAATGCAGCCAAGTACATGGCGAAGGAGTTGGTGCAGGAGGGAGGGCTTCATGTTTCTGGACAATTGGGCCTTGTTCCAGGGAAGGTGGGTCCTGTTCCAACGGGACAGGTTGCACCTGAACTGGAGGGGAACTACCATTCTTGCGGGAAGGTTTACTAGTGTTGCTCCGGTGGGGGGGGGGGGTTAAACTAGACTTGCAGGGGGAGGGGAACCAGAGTGTTAGAGCAGATAGTGAGGTGGAGGAGGATAAAGGTCATGCAAGAACTGCAAGTATAGTGCATGGAGTAAAGCTAGATCTAACATATAAAGAGGCTTTGAGGAAAGAGAAACAGAATAAAGGGTGTAAAGGTAGTAAGGTAGAAGGGCTAAAGTGCATGTACTTCAATGCAAGAAGCATCAGGAACAAAGGTGATGAACTGGGAGCTTGGATACATACATGGAATTATGATGTAGTGGCCATTACAGAGACTTGGCTAGCACCAGGGCAGGAATGGATTCTCTATATTCCTGGATTTCAGTGCTTTATAAGGGATAGACAGTGGGGAAAAGGGGAGGAGGGGTGGCATTACTGGTCAGGGATACTATTACAGCTACAGAAAGGGTGGGTAATGTAGCAGGATCCTCTTTTGAGTCAGTATGGGTGGAAGTCAGGAACAGGAAGGGAGCAGTTACTCTATCGGGGGTATTCTATAGGCCCCCTGGTAGCAGCAGAGATACAGAGGAGCAGATTGGGAGGCAGATTTTGGAAAGGTGCAAAATAACAGGGTTGTTATCATGGGGGACTTTAACTTCCCTAATATTGATTGGCACCTGATTAGTTCCAATGGTTTAGATGGGGCAGAGTTTTTTAAGTCTGTCCAGGATGGATTCCTGTCACAGTATGTTGACAGGGTGACTAGGGGGAATGCCATACTAGATCTAGTATTATTTAACGAACTGGGTCAGGTCACAGATCTCTCAGTGGGTGAGCATCTGGGGGACAGTGACCATCGCTTCCCTGGCCTTTAGCATTATCATGGAAAAGGATAGAATCAGAGAAGACAGGAAAATTTTTAATTGAGGAAGGGCAAATTATGAGGCTATAAGGCTAGAACTTGTGGATGTGAATTGGGATGCTGTTTTTGCAGGGAAATGTACCTTGGACATGTGGTCGATGTTTGAGGATCTCTTGCAGGATGATAGGGATAAAGTAGTCCCAGTGAGGAAGATAAAGAATGGTAGGGTGAAGGAACCATGGGTGACAAATGAGATGGAAAATCTAGTCAGGTGGAAGAAGGCAGCATTCATGAGGTTTAGGAAGCAAGGATCAGATGAGTCTATTGAGGAATATCGGGTAGTAAGAAAGGAGCTTAAGAAGGGACTGAGGAGAGCAAGAAGGGGGCATGAGAAGGCCTTGGCGAGTAGGATAAAGGAAAACCCCAAGGCATTCTTCAATTATGTGAAGAACAGAAGGATGACAGGAGTGAAGGTAGGACTGATTAGAGATAAAGGTGGGAAGATGTGCCTGGAGGCTGTGGAAGTGAGCAAGGTCCTCAATGAATACTTCTCTTTGGTATTCACCAATGAGAGGGAACTTGATGATGGTGAGGACAATATGAGTGAGGTTGATGTTCTGGAGCATGTTGATATTAAGGGAGAGGAAGTGTTGGAGTTGTTAAAATACATTAGGGCGGATAAGTCCCCGGGGCCTGACGGAATATTCCGCAGGCTGCTCCACGAGGCAAGGGAAGAGATTGCTGAGCCTCTGGCTAGGATCTTTATGTCTGCGTTGTCCATGGGAATGGTACCAGAGGATTGGAGGAAGGCGAATGTTGTCCCCTTGTTCAAAACAGATAGTAGGCAATTCATCGTGGGACTCGTCAAGGCTGCCCCCTTTCTCCGTTTTTGTTTGCAGTTATCATTGAGCCACTGGCTGTTAGCATCAGACAGGACCCTTTGATATCTCCCATTGATATGCATGGACATATCACCTTTCGTCATATGCTGACGATGTCCTTTTATATATCTCCAGCCCACATAAATCAATACATGCCCTTCTGACTCTAATTAATAATTTTGGTAGTTTCTCAGGTTTCTCTATTAATTGGGATAAGAGTGAACTAATGCCAGTCACTGCAGTGGTTAATACAGCGTATTTACAGTCTATTCCCTTGAAAGTAACTTATGATAATTTTTCCTATCTTGGTGTGACTATTACAAAAAACCCAGATAACCTTTTGCAAGTGAATTGGCAAAACAAAGTTGAGCAGGGTAAACGCAATATTGACTTTTGGAAAACCCTTCCAATTTCATTGGTGGGGAGGGTTAACACAATCAAGATGATTGTACTGCCACGATTTCTTCATCTTTTCCAGTCAATTCCATGTTTTATTCTTCTGTCATATTTTAAGCAATTGGATTCAATTATTATACCCTTCATTTGGAATTATAAAGCCATTAAAATTACTAAAAAACACTTCTCAAACCCCAAGGAAGCAGGTGGTTTTGCCCTACCAAACGTTAAAGTGGTTGGCAGCACTATAAGAATTTGGAAGCAGATTCAATTACACATTAAGGCCCCAAAAACTTATATTGACACTCTGATTTGTGACAATCATTCCTTTTTGCCTGGCCTGAATGATACTGTTTTTTCTACCTAGAAACAGAGTGGCATCTGTAGTGTAGGTGACCTATATATTAATGGAAACTTTGCCTCATTTGCGCAGTTACAAGCAGTTTACAATATCCCTGTATCTAGTTTTTTTTAGATATTTACAAATTTGAGATTATGTTTGGAAATATATACCTAACTTTGAAGTTTTAGACAAACATGAGTCCCTGGAGGCAATAAACAAATTTGATCCTGTTACTTGTAGTGCGGTATCCTATTTTTATCAGATCCTATATAATGGAGCTCGGGTGAATACTGCAGGTTTTAAACAGGCATAGGTGGATGAATTGGGTATAGAACTGACAGAGGAGGTCTGGGATGAGTGTTTAAAGAGTATACATGATTGTTTGGCCAACGTCAGACACAGACTTACACAGTTTAAAACAATACATAGACTCCATTATTCCAAGGAAAAGTTGCACAGTTTCTACGCTGATGTTTCACCAGTTTGTAATAGATGTAAATCTGTGAACAGTAACTTGTCACATTCATTCTGGTCATGTATGCATACTGGAAAAGTACTTTTCACTGTTTCTCTGAGGCTTTTGGGAAGCGGTGGAAACCAGACCTGCTCATAGCCATCCTTGGAGCAACAAGCTCCCTATCTTCAGCCAATATGTAGGAAAAAATGGCTGTATTGTTTGGAATGGTGATTGCTCAGAAGTTAATCCTGCAAATGTGGAAAATGGACTCTGTGCCTACGTACGATCTGTGGCTGAGAGAACTGGCAAATACTTTACATTTGGAGAGATTGAGGCTATATAATGACGACAGAGGGGACATCTTTGAACGGATATGGGGCCCTGTATTGGACTTTCTTACGGGGTGAGGACTGAGGATTTTTGGTGCGATGCACCTCTGCTGTGTATGTTTACTTTTGCCTTTATATTTTTCTTCCTTTTGCTGCTCAATATTTAATTTGATTTTTTTTTATAGTTGTGGTTTTTGTGGATGTGCTGTATTTGTGTTTTTTTTGTTTGTTTGTAATACAAATAAAAATAAATAATTAAAAAAAACAGGTAGTAGGGATAGTCCGGGTAATTATAGACCAGTGAGCCTTACGTCTGTGGTGGGAAAGCTGTTGGAAAAGATTCTTAGAAATAGGATCTATGGGCATTTAGAGAATCATGGTCTGTCAGGGACAGCCAGCATGGCTTTGTGAAGGGCAGATCGTGTCTAACAAGCCTGATAGAGCCCTTTGAGGAGGTGACCAGGCATATAGATGAGGGTAGTGCAGTGGATGTGATCTACATGGATTTTAGTAAGGCATTTGACAAGGTTCCACACAGTAGGCTTATTCAGAAAGTCAGAAGGCATGGGATCCAGGGAGGTTTGGCCAGGTGGATTCAGAATTGGCTTGCCTGCAGAAAGCAGAGGGTCGTGGTGGAGGGAGTACATTCGGATTGGAGGGTTGTGACTAGTGGTGTCCCACAAGGATCGGTTCTGGGACCTCTACTTTTTGTGATTTTTATTAACGACTTGAATTTGGGAGTAGGAAGCTGGGTTGGCAAGTTTGCAGACGACACAGAGGTTGGTGGTGTTGTGGATAGTGTAAAGGATTGTTGAAGATTGCAGAGAGACATTGATAGGATGCAAAAGTGGGCTGAGAATTGGCAGATGGGGTTCAACCCGGAGAATTGTGAGGTGGTACACTTTGGAAGGACACACTCCAAGGCAGAGTACAAAGTAAATGGCAGGATACTTGGTAGTGTGGAGGAGCAGAGGAATCTGGGGGTACATGTCCACAGATCCCTGAAAGTTGCCTCACAGGTAGATAGGGTAGTTAAGAAAGCTTATGGATGGGGTGTTAGCTTTCATAAGTCGAGGGATAGAGTTTAAGAGTCACGATGTAATGATGCAGCTCTATAAAACTCTGGTTATGCCATACTTGGAGTACTGTGTCCATTTCTGGTCACCTCACTATAGGAAGGATGTGGAAGCATTGGAAAGGGTACAGAGGAGATTTACCAGGATGCTACCTGGTTTAGAGAGTATGGATTATGATAGAGATTAAGGGAGCTAGGGCTTTACCCTTTGGAGAGAAGGTGGATGAGAGGAGACATGATAGAGGTGTACAAGATATTAAGAGGAATAGATAGAGTGGACAGCCAGCGCCTCTTCCCCAGGGCATCACTGCTCAATACAAGTGGACATGGCTTTAAGGTAAGGGGTGGGAAGTTCACGGGGGATATTCGAGGAAGGTTTTTTACTCAGAGAGTGGTTGGTGCGTGGAATGCACTGCCTGAGTCAGTGGTGGAGGCAGATACACTAGTGAAATTTAAGAGACTACTAGACAGGTATATGGAGGAATTTAAGGTGGGGGGGGGTTATATAGGAGGCAGGGTTTAAGGGTCAGCACAACATTGTGGGCTGAAGGGCCTGTACTGTGCTGTACTATTCTATGTTCTCTAATATTATGAAATACGTCACTTATGGTGGCTTCTATCAGACTGTATGGCCTTCAGATTTAGATCCCAGGAAAATACTAGTACCTCCAAGAGGAAGAAAGTGCCTTCATCTGACTGGATCATCTTCTAACCCAGCATCACTTTCCAGTATTAACCAATAATGTGACAAGGTATGGAGATAAATGATCTGGCACTATTCTACCCTATTATTGCACTTAGTCTTTCAAGATTCTTTTCAAGAAGATCACTATTTTTTTTTCTGAAGCCTGGATAGTATAACCTCAGCCTGCAAAATCTTTTCATGTAGGGCAAATTCCTCAAATCCAGGAATCAATCTGGTGAATCTTTCCTGCAGTTCCTCTTTCGCAAATAGATCCTTAGTTAGATAGAGGGAGTGCCCTGCACATAATATTTCAGATACAGTCTTTGCAGGGCCCCATATAATTGCAGCAAGAGGCGTTCATTCTTGTGATAAATGCCAACACATCACAACTTTCCTAATTGTTCAAATCACCTGTACATTAACTTCCAGTCATTTATTTGCTATGTCTCCACTCATTCACATACTTATTATATCCCCTTGAAACCGCTTTCTTTCCTCACAACACAGACTGCCACACAGCTTCATTCCCCAAGATTGTGCTGGTCACACATGGTGATGTTTTGTGGTTAGCTTACCTTACTTCTAAAGGGAAGTACAAAGTGTATAAGGTCATTTGATCTTACTGTAATTTTTCAATCTGTAAATTTTCTATTCATTGATAAATAATTATTTTTGTTAGGCTATCAGCTTTGAAGGAGTCTAAAAGATTGGACATGAGCTAGTGTTGAAAGGGTGGGGCTCAAAATGATACTCTTGTAATTGTGTAGGTACCTTTAGCCTTTCTACAATTTGTACCTGTAACCATAGCTGAATTTAGCGGTGAGCTTTCTATGACAATACTTCAATCAACATTTATGACACTTTTGACATTTAGCAATGTTGTTGAATGCATTGGATAATTAGTAGTGTATGGTGTTTGAGAGACATCAGGTACGAAGTCCAGGACTTCAAATTAAAAATAAAGCATATACACCTTCTGTACCTAATAAAGTGGCCACCTGTGTATGTTTGTGGTCTTCTGTCCACTGTCTTGTTATGTGTTCAGGGATGCTCTCTGTGCACCACTATTATGATGCATGGTTATTGGAGTTACTGTTGTCTTCCTGTCAGCTTGAAGCAGTCTGGCCATTCTCCTCTGATCTTTTTCATTAACATGGCACTTCACCCACAGAACTGCTGCTTACTGGGTATTTTTTTTTTGTTTTACACACCATTCTCTGTAAACTCTTGAGCAGGGGTTCCTATCCTAGGGTCCATGGACCCCTTGGTTTATGGTAGGGGTCCATGGCATAAACTAGGTTGGGAACCCCTGCTCTGGAGAAAACCCCAGGTGATCAGCAGTTTCTGAGATACACATACCACCCTGTTTGACACCAACAATCATTCCATGATCAAAGTCACTTAGCTCACATTCCTTCCCCATTCTGACCTTTGGTCTGAACAACAACTGAACCTCATGACCATGTCTACATGCTTTTCTGCATTGAGTTACCGCCACATGATTGGTTGATATTTCCTTTAATGAGCAGATGTTCAGATGTACCTAATAAAGTAGCTATAAGGTGTAGTTCAACCTAGACTATTAGAATGTTTCATATCAAAAAAGCACACATAACATAGTCTTGAGGCACAAAGATTCTAATGTTTCCCTTTGCCATGTGTGCAGGTGTAGTATATTCTTGTAGACTTGGTGGTGGCATGATTTGTGGCTGCCTGTAAGCAAATCCCAAGGTTGTATAATTTATGCATTCTTTGATAATAAATGTACTTTGACCAGCATGGTCTTGGGCTGCTGTTTGTTTAGACAATCAATTTGCCATTGAGAAAGTAAATTCAATAGCTTTGCAGAGGAAAATAAATTAAGACATTTTGACAAGAGCTAACTGCTGTGGTGTTGATTCTCTATTTGTAAACTGGCTCTGTTAATTCTTTACAAAGAAATATGGACTGGTAATTTGTTTCAGTATTTTTGAGATGAGAGAAAACATCAAAAGCCTTTAAATTGAAGTACAGTAGCAATTAATCTTAAATGTCTACAGGGCTAATACATACCAGTTTAGTCTGCCATTGCCAGGGCCAGATAAAAAGGCATAGGTTTCTCTAAGGGTTAGCACATTGTAGCACAACTGGAGACTTTCCTATCACCTGCTAGCTTCTATCCTCCCTCTCCCACTCCTTTTTATTCTGGCTCCCTTCCTTTCTAGTCCTGATGAAGGATCTTGGTCCACAACGTGAACTGTTTATTTCCCTCCATAGGTGCTGCCTGATCTGCTGATTTTTGTCAGTACTTTGTGTGTGTAAAACAACTGGAGATGTGTCTTTTGGCAATGAGTTATTTCTGGGCCGAATTTGCAAAATTCAAGAGTGCTAGAGTGATTTCCAGATAGGCTATCTGGATTTTGGTTTGACGAGCCTCATTGAAGAAAATATGATCATGAATGATCATATGCTGGACAATGCACAATCTTGAGGCAATATTCCCAGTTTATAATTTTCTTCAGAAATTACTGAAATTAATATTACTCCAATAATTTTTAAATTCCACATTTGACAAACATAGATCAAGATCTTGAAAGATTCCATTTGCCATTCCATTGTTTAATGAGCATCTCACAGCTGTTTCCTCAAGAACAGGAAATATAATTGATCTCAGAAAATGCACAAGTTTAATGGCCTTGGGAAGTCTGAAGTCTGGATTGATGAATGCTGCAGCATTTCGCACATAGCTATAACTAAAATAAGTGAGTAGCCTAATGTGGTGAAATTGCGTTGAGAACATTGGAATGCAAGACAGTGTCATTTTGTGTTGTTGAATCCAAGACAGTTAAAAGTTTAATGAACCATTCATAAGTTTTGATGAAATGATTGACAAGCATCTTTTTGCCTTTGCATGTCTCCTTATTTCTCTGCCACCAAACTCAAGTCAGAGTATGCTCTGTTTACTATCACCCTCTGCCTTCTGTGGGCAAGACAATTGTGAATCCACACTGCCAAGTTTCCCTGGCACCCACGTCTCCTGACTTTCTGAATGAGACTACCATATGGTACCTTGTCAAATGCCATACTAAAATCCGTTATCAAAATCCTTATCCATCTCAATGTTTTTCAGAAGTTCCAGCACATACTCCTTCTTAATGTCAACATGTTCCAGCATATCAACCTGTTCTATTCTGACCACACATTTGTCAAAGTCCCTCTTACTGGTGAATGCTGAAACAAAGTATTTATCAAGGACCTCCCCTGACTCTTCCAGGCACGTTTCCTCTTTTATCCCTGATTGGTTCTACCCTTACTCTAGTTATCCTCCTGATCTTCACATATATGTAGAATGCCATGGGTTTTTCCTTAATCCTACTTGCCAAGGCCCTCTCACGTCCCCTTCTAGCTAGCCTATGTCCATTCTACTAGTTTCTTCCTACCTACCTACCTTGTAACTCTGAAGAACTCTGTCTGATACTTGCTTTCTAAACCTTAAGTATGTTTCTTTGTTCCACTTGACTAGATATTTCACAGGCACTAGATCTGCTGCAGAGTTGTATTTTTAATTCTTCACAGGAGTAGGAACAAATTATATTTCATTGTGTAACTGGTAGTCTATTAAATAATTTATTTTATGTAAAAAAAGTTTTTTAAAGCTTAGAATAATCCTTATCTCACTATAGTGCTTTTAACCCACCTTTCTAAACGAGTGGAAATTGTAGATAACGTCAATCAGACCACACATACAAGTATGCACAGTAGGGTTCTATATTATGGTTGCCTGGCCACACTATAATTTACATTACATTAGATTATGAGGACACTCAGTCCTTGTTTATTGTCATTTAGAAATGCATGCATTAAGAAATGATACAATGTTCCTCCAGTATGATATCACAGAAACACAGGACAGACCAAGACCAAAACTGACAAAAACCACATAATTATAACACATAGTTACAACAGTGCAAAGCAATTTGGACTGACTGGGGTCTACAAGTAAGGAAATCCAGGATCCAATTGCACAAGGAGGTATTGAGTCCCAGATCTTGGAGTTTAGTGATTAGTTTTGAGAGGATGAGCTGCTGAAATTTGTTCAGTTGACATCCAGAATTTGGAAATCAATCAAGATTCCTACTGTGTGGATTTAATAACAATGGCTTGCACACTGAGTCCCTGGACTCAAGATGCAACTCACAACTTGCTGACTCAATTTGAAATGTTGCCAGATGAACTTTGCACTTCATAAGATCACAAAGAATCTTCCACTTAGCCTAATGATATTTGAAATACTTTATATTCAATGTTCCTTAATATGATTACAGTACTTCTATGTTTAGCATCTTGACTCTCGATTGCTCTATTTTGTGTTGTTTTTATAGGCAGTAGTAAATGAGTTTGTGACTGATATAGCTGACAATTTTAAGGAGATTTCTCAACTCTATCAGCTGGACATTAACATTGCAAATTTGCGATTTGTTCACCATCCTTTATTCAGCAGAGAACATGTCTTGGCTGCAAAGCTAATACAGCTTCATGATAATTACCAAGAGAGACAAGGAAAAAATATTAGCCAACTTTTGATTGAAAAAGTAAGTGGTGATATTATGATACTATTTATGAGTTACTTAATATACATTCAGTGACCATTTTAATTGGTAAAGTCTGGTCTGCTTGCTGCTGTAGCCCATCCACCAAGGTTCACCGTGTTGAGCATTCATAGATGCTCTTCTGCACACTGCTGTTGTAATGTGCGGCTATTTGACTTCCTGTCAGCTTGAACCAGTCTGACCATTCTCTGATTCTCTCATTAACAAGGCATTTTCACCCACAGAACTGCCACTCACTGGATGTTTTTTTGATTTTCACAGCATTCTCTGTGAATCCTTGAGAATGTTGTGCATGAAAATCCCAGGAGCTCAGCATTTTCTGAGATACTCACACCATCCCATCTGTCACCAACAATCATTCCATGGTCAACGTCACTTAGATCACATTTCTTCTTCATTCTGATGTTTGGTCTGAACAACAACTGAACCTCTTGACCCTGTCTGCTTGCTTTCATGCATTGGGCTGCTTCCACATGATTGACTGATTAGTTATTTGCATTAATGAGCAGGTGTACAGGTGTAACTAATAAAGTAGCCACTGAATATATCTTCTATTAACTCCAACATTGAAGACAACTGAGAAAGAGGGTCATAATGACTGAGGTTTTAGAAATAATCATAATTCCATTGGTAAATATCATTCCTACATACAAAACTAAGTTGCTTCATTTGATATTAACATGTGATATTAACTGTGTAAAAGCTACACTTCCATAGCATTTTTAACTACAGTTATAATTAGTAAAGCTTACCCAGGATATATTTTGCAAACTAGGTGTATGTAAAGGCATTATTGAACAGCAGTTGGAAAGCACCTGTTGTAATAGTGATATTACTCCATATTACTTAAATTATTATGCCATCAACGTAAAGTCAAAATGTGGCCTTCTAAGTTTGAAGTGAATCAATCAGAGCACTGATGGAGAAGTCAAAAGATGGAAAGGCCCCGACTTCTTGAAGAAATACCTTCTAATATGTAGGCCTTAGAGAATCACTTGTCCAGATATTTAAAGGAGACAACAAATAAATATTCGGGATGATCTAAAGAAAAAAGTAGGATATTTGTAGGTTGGAAATAATGGACAGAAATTCTTCAGATTATGGAATTCATAAATGTCTCATTTGAACAAGGATGCCTCATTATCTCTTTAGTTCTTGAATGCATGTGAGCATACAGGATTCACACTTTACCTCAGCTTGATTGTTGAGCCAAATGGGCCACCAAATTATTTCTTAGACACGCTCATCCGCATTCATCATTTAGTTTCAATATACTTCCTCATTTCCAGGTTTCTTGATCATGTTCTGCCACTGCAGTTCTTAAGAAAAGCATTTGAAAGTGCAGTGAACTCACATGCATGCCAATGCCTGTTATGATGCACTTACTGATAGTCCTCCTCAATAGCATGATTTTTAATTTTTGCAAACAGTGTTTCCTCAGTAAACATTTACATGAAGAAATGAAGACTGGCTCCCGTTTATGACAAGTAAATGAACAAAAATATTGTTTGGAAGTTTAAGTTACTGGAAAACAACACGTTGATATTTAGAAGCTCATGGCTGCTGTGTGTAAAAAGCTGAGCTTGACAAAAAAAAAGGCTCCTGACCCTTGATAGTAAATATCCATCACAGATAGGCTGGACTTGTGTGCCTTGAAGTGAAGGATGCTAAGGTTTGACCTGGTAGACACATATACAGCGGTAAGAAGCAGAAATAGGTAGGTAGTCAGAATCTTTTCCCCTTTGTCGGGGTATCAAAATTATGAGGGCATAGATTTAAAGTAGGAGGAAGGAGTTTTAAAGAAGGATTTGAGGGGAAGGATTTGAGGGGAAGGCTTTCTTTTACACATTGTGGTTGATGTCTGGAATGTGTTTCCAAAGAAGGTTGTGGAACCAAATACAATCATTGTATTTAAGAGGTGTGCAGACAGGCACTTGAATAAACAAGGAAAAGGTGGGTACAGGCCTAATGTGGCAAATGGGATTAGTGTAGAAGGGCAAAATGAGAAGAAAAGAAAAGAAAGAAAGTAAGGAAAGGCAGCGGGTCCTGATGAATTAGTAATAGAACAAATTATTGCCCTTGAAGATTATGGAATTGAAAGACTTACTGATTTAATCAATGACATTTATGAGACTGGAATAATACCAGAAGAGATGAAAAAAACAGTATTTATCACTCTTCCTAAGAAACCTGGAGCAATAGAATGTGAATTACATAGGACCATAAGTTTAATGAGTCATATCACCAAGATACCTATAAGAATTTTGATGACAAGAGCTAAAAGTAAGATACAAGCTGAAATAGGTAAAGAACAATGTGGTTTTGTGAAAGACAAAGGTACAAGAAACGCAATATTGATACTATCAGAACGAGCTATTCAAGTGCAAAGAGATTTGATTGTTTGTTTTATCGACTACACAAAAGCGTTTGATAAAGTGAAGGGACAGTAAGTTATTTGAAATTTTACAGAAAACTCTAGATCTAGATTCAAAAGACCTCCGCCTAATCAGAAATCTGTACTGGTAACAAACTGCCGCTGTAAGAATAGATGGAGAAGTGAGTCAGTTTACGAAAATCAAGAGACGCGTTAGACAAGGGTGTGTTTTCTCCCCTGATTTATTTAATGTGTACAGTGAAACAATATTGCAAAAAATAAGAGACATCCTGGGAATCAAAGTTGGCAGTGAAAACATCAATAATTTCAGATATGCAGATGACACTGTGTTAATTAATTGCAAGTACAGAGGAAGAACTACAAAACTTAACTGATATAATTGTTGAAGAAAGTGAAAAAATGGGTCTATCAATGGCAAAAAGACAGAATGTATGGTGATATCCAAAAAGAAGGAGAATCCTATCTGCAGGCTGAGAATAAATGGCGAAGACATAAAACAAGTACAGAACTTTTGCTACTTAGGAAGCTGGGTGACATTAGATGGCAGGTGCGACATGGATATCAAAAGAAGAATAGGGATGGCAAAAGGCACCTTTACGAGAATGAAGAGTATACTGACCAATACTAAACTAGGCATGACAACCTGCCTCAGAGTACTGAAATGTTACGTTTATCCAGTTATGTTATATGGCTCAGAAAGCTGGACAATATCTAGAAACATGAGGAAACGAATTGAAGCAGCAGAGATGTAGTTTTTGAGGAGGATGCAAAGAATATCATGGACAAAACAAATATCTAACGAGGATGTCATGAACAGAGCAAACACAAAAAGAGAAATAATGTATGAGATCATGAAAAGGCAACGTAACTTCATTGGACATGTGGTTAGGAAAGAGGAGTTAGGATGCACGGTAATTATGGGAAAGATTGAAGGGAAGAAAGCAAGAGGAAGACAAAGACAAATAATGATGGAGACAGCAGCCAGAGAACTGGAAATGAATACCAATGAATTGATCCACTTGACCCGAAACAGGAGTGTGTGGGCCATGGCAATCAAAGCTCAAAATGGGCATGGCACCTGATGACGATGATGTAGAAGGGCCAAATAATGGGCCAAGGGATCTGTTTCTGTGTTGTTTAACTCTATGGATATTAGCATCCCGGGGATTTAGGTCTAAATGGCTTTAGTATACCTGTTACAAATAGGGTGTCTAGTGTCATTAAAAATGCTGTAATTCTAGTCCAAATTTTTGCCTGGCATAACATGTTATGTTAATTTTCATTGGTTGCTTCTAAATCTTAACTTGCATGTTTTTTTTCAAATTAATATTTAAAGTTTTCCTACAAATTAACACCTATCCATTAAGTTTACCCTTCAATAAAGCATTGATATAAATTTCTCTATATTGTACTGCAGTTTTCCATGCATCTCCCAATAATTCAACATTGTGTTTTTTCTTTCTTGCTAGAATTTTGTGCTATTCGAAAGTGTTCACGTCATCTATACAAATTATGACAAACCCTCACCTATCAATTAATCTTATGAATTAATTAGTCTCCAATTCAAAATTTTCCAAACAACTCTCAGCCTCTGTTTACTGTTCATTAAATAACATTCTCCTTTTTCTGCTGCATTCACTCTTATGGTATGAATGTAATTTTTTTTCCAGGAGTCTATAGCACAACAACTTACTGACTGAAGTATGCAAGTTGTTAATAGTGTATCTATTACTGCATCAAAGCCATACTTTTCTTTCCTATAGCTTCATATTTGAATCCCTTCAATTGGAACTCTGTACCTGCCACTGATCTCAATAAACTTGAAATCTTATGTGGCTATGCAGTGGTGCATTGTTGCTTCTCATCGTTCTCAATTTTTACTTTAACTTTGTTGACTAAATTATCTTGCTTCAATTACTTGCTGTTGCCTATCTATGTGCACTGCACTAATTTTCTTTTACCAGTGGATTGCAAATCAAAAATCTCCTTCAATTATCCTCAGCCATTAGGCTCTAAAATGAGTCAACCTTTAGCCGGGGAAGTGATGACCCCCTCCTGTTAGACTGTTTGTGGTAACTTATTTTTTATTCTTTCTACTTCTCATCTAATATTTATATCTGTGCACTTGTAATGCTACTGTGACACAGTAATTTCCCTTGGGATCAATAAAGTATCTATTTATCTATCAATGACTGTTTTTTATTCAGAATCTTAAAGAATGTAAAGGATCTGTCCTTTGATCTTTATTTCTCATATATGTTCCACAGTAAAAAGGAAGTAAAAACATATTGAGGTTTAATATTTACACTGTTAACATAAAATACATTCTCATAATCATTATCATCTCTTTCAACATCTGCATCTGCATCTTAGTTGTCAGGCTGCTTTCAGATATTGAGCTGAATGAGACCTAAGTTAAGCTTTGAGAAATGATACAAAGTGTGCAGAGATATGAATGGCCTGAGATTTTCTAAAATATTGGCAGGAGGAAAGAGAAAAGGTTAATTGATGTAGCACACACAAAGTGCTGGAGGAACTCAGCAAGTCAGGCAGCATCTCTGGAGGGGAATAGGCAGTCCAGATTTGCAGAACCTCTTGTGTTAATAGGCATTAACGTTAACCTAGCTTGCATAGCAGGAAACAAATGGTGTTAAATCAGTCACCAGTTAATATGATTTAATTAACTTCAGGATACTATGTACAATTGGACTGATGTATTGAAACATCATGCTTACCAAGATATGTGGGGAAGTAATCCTTAACAGAAAATAAAATTATGTAGAATTCAAAATGGTGAGTGATCATATCTGATCAGTTTCTTGCTTGAACGGTTAAATAAAATTACATCTCATATTTGATGAATAAATAATTCTTCCATTTAGGATTTTGTATTATAACTTGCCGTATAATGAATTACATTGGATATAAGGCTACTCACTTTGATTTGAAGGAGATATGCTTATGATACCACCTTTTTTATGAAAACAAAATAAATAGAACAAATTATACTTACTTCTGTCATCTATTTGCTGTCCCACGTCTACTATGCCTCTGCATTGAAAAGTAGGAAACTGTGATGAGCTGGAATTTAAATTAATTTTAGAATGAAAAAATGTTTTGTGAAACTACATAATTAATTTTGAGCTACTGTATATTCAATTTACATACCCATCTGCTTCTCCATAGCTTCAAACATTTCATAATGCATTAATAAACTTGGAAGAAAATTCCATAAATCTCAGTAGAATTGAAGATATAAAGAAACAAATAAGGTAGGTACCCAGATGACTTGTGTTCTTTTCCTTAAGAATATTTCATTTCACTGTTGACTTCTCCTTCCACTACCTATCATTAACTGCAGGTGTGTTTATTAATATTTCTGAACATAATCAAATAAGCATGAAGCTTTTGAAACTAAGCAGAAAATTTAATTTCTTGATGGTCTCCTCTGTTTCTGGTCCTTCTCTGTTTTCAAGATTCAAGATTATTTATTGTCATTCTTCTGTACAGAAGTGTAAAGGAGAATGGATGCAGCATAAAGAAACACAATAAGCATAAAGATCACAATAAAAATACAAGAAATATAAACTGATTTGTATTATTGTATATACATAAAGTGATGTTTGGTACAGCAGTATCTGTACATAAAGTGATTCTGACAGAAAATGATAAAGTAGTGATGGTGGGGTAGGTTAGTGCTGGCCTTTTACGGGCACTTTTCTGTATATATGTCCTTGACAGCAGTTAAGCTGGTGCTGGTGATATGTTGAGCAGTTTTAACTACTCTTTGTAGAGCCCTTCTGTCCACCACGGTGTAGTTTCTGTACCATGCAGTGATGCAGCATATTAGGATGGCCTGAACTGGTATCATCTGGTATATTCATTTTCCCATTTCCTGTGCTTCACACATTGATGAATCTTAACTACATATCTCGAATTTTTGACCATTTCTTACTTTAGCTGAAATGGGAAAGTTTATGGAGGCCATGACTAAAAATTTCACAAAGCTTTACAGTACCAGCGATCTGGGTTCATTTCTTGCTGCTGTCTGTAAGGAGTTTGTATGTTCTCTTCGTGACCATGAGGGTTTCCTCCCACGGTCCAAAGACGTACAGTACTGGTTGGTAGGTTAATTGTCCCATGATTAGCCTCAGGTTAAGTCAGAGGTTGCAAGGAGGCTTGGCTCGAAGGGCAGGAAGAGCCTATTCCATGCTGTATCTCAACAAATAATTAAATAAATAATGTAGTAAAAATTAGTGGGAAGTTAGAGGATTGTGAAGCTTTTAAAAATGATGGCCTTACTTATGGTCTTACCTCTTGATTCTTCTAATATCCAAAAATCTGTTTGTTTTAATACTTAAATGGAATTGGTATTTTATTACAGCCCAAAGAATTAGAGATTTCCAAAGAGTAGCCACCTTTTAAGTTTTGAAATTGCTTATCAGCAATATTAAAATGGATAATCTGTTCATTGTCACAATGTTGTTTTTTGGGTGGGCACCTGTGTAGATTGGCTGCCATGTTTCCTGTTACAATAGGATCTACATTTCAAAAGTACTTCACGAACCAAAAAGCATTTTGAGATGTTCAGAAAATGATATACAATTCTTTACAGATATTTCTTTGTTTCTTCTTATAAAATCTTATTTTTTTGTTTGGGACCATCTTCAGTGATACACATTATTGAATTTACCCCTCCTTTTTGAATTTGCATTTGGAGTACTGAGTTATCTTGCAGCTTGGCTGATTTATCTGGATGAGATACAAGAACAAATCTGGTTGAATTGTCCAGCATCTCCAACCCAACTACTACTTGTTTGTTCCCAACTTATGCCTGTTTAAGAAATGAAGACATTTAGACAACATGATTTTCACTACTGTAGATTTAATTCATCTACTTGGATAAGAGAGAAAATTCTTAACCAATATAGGAAAAGGAAAGGTACGTCACATCCGGAGTTTCTCCGGTTAGTGGACGATTTCCCTCCATGCCTCTCTGATGACGTAGTGGGGAAGCACATACGAGGCAAGTTACAGCAGTGGTTTGCCATTGCCTTCTGCCGAGTGAGTTTCCAAAGAGATCACCAGCTTGTAACCCAGTACGGATGGAAAGCGTGCAGGGGAACCGTCTGGATTCGAACTCGGGATATTTCGTCCCGAAGTCCGGCACTGATGCCACTACGCCACCAGCCAGGTCAGCCAATATAGAAAAGTCATAAAAAGGCAAGGCATCTAAGAATGTACTAATAAATAAATGAGTAGAACAAACAGGATCTCGCAATACTTCAGGAATTTATGAGTCATAGGTTGGGCACTTATACTGTATGAGCTATTCATACCCTTTATGTATTTTAGGGAAACAAAAAGGCTTTTGGATGTGGAAAAGGAAAAAGATACTACCCTTCTTACAAACATGTTGACTGTTTGGAAACAAATAAAATCTTTAAGAAAATATAAAAAGTGCATCTGTACACCAATAAAGCTCCAAGTCAAAAAGTAAGCTAATTTTGATATGCTTATATTAATTTGTCTTTCCATTTTTTTCCATTATGAATAAATAAATTATTAATTGGAAGGCTGCTGAATTTACTGCATGCGATTATTTTAAAGAAACCAATTTACACTAATTATTGTATTGAATTATTTTGCTTTATTAGACTAAAATCAAACAACAAAAAGCAATATACATTGTTGTTTTCCTTGTTATAAATGTAAATTTTTAGTTTCTTGTTATGCTAATAAGTATTTGCAAAATTTATTCTTGGAAGCAATTTTGTTTTAGCCAGCTATTGTTGACAGAATCACAGTTGTTTTCTCTTCTGTCTGGTTTTTCCCACCACATTATCGAAGCTCCTCTCTTGGGATATTTTGAATATTACTTGCTCCTATCCTACTGTGAAGCTCTCCATCACTTATTTGCTGCTGCTGTTTTCAACCGTAACATTCCATCAACTTTGCCACTGAAATGTTCACCCTTTATCTTCATGTATCTGTTTGTTTACTATCTTCTTTCACTATCTCAATTTCTGAGAATAGCTAGCAAACAGTACATAGCATAAGTGAAATACTTCAACTTCTTTTCAGTGCTCTATTCCATTTTTGCCTTCTACCTTGCATCTATATCGAAAATGCCATATTCCACACCAACACTTCTGATGTATCTTCCATTTCTTCATATAGAATTCCCCTAAATTGTTGCTGGCAGGACTCTTTTTTTTTGTGCCCGTACTACTGCTATCAATGTTCCCATCTCACACAAAGTCATATCACTACACTCCATCAGGCTTCAACATTGATATAGTCACCCCAAGAACACAAAATTGGAGGAACAACACCTGATATTCAGCCTTTGTTGTTTACACCCCAAGGTATGAAGAGTCAGTTTTCCATCTTACATCATCCTATTTAGTTCCCCTCTTCCATCTGGTTCCATCTGCGTATAATTCTACCTACACGTTTTCCTTGTGGTTCTCCTATACTCCACTTGTTTTCCTAAATGGTTCCATCTGACCATCATTCCTTCACTTCTCTCCTTCCTTACTTTTTCATATTCCGGCATCTGCAACACCTTATGTCTCCACTTATTACTTTTCAGCCTCACTGTCTGCTTCTACCTCCCTACCCACCACCAACCCCACTCCCAACCTTTCTCCATCTGCTACTTTTTTTCTCTCTTGTTTGTTTCTACTTATTATCCACCTGTTTTTGTCTCCCAACTTTACCCCTCACCCTCCCGATATGATCTGCCCATCATCTCCTTCATTACCTGGTTCTACCTTTCACCTGCTAGCCCCTTCCTCACCCTTCTCTCTCAGCTCTTTATACTGGCTAACTCCTCTCTACAATCTCAGTCCTGATGTAGGATATCATCCCGAAATGTCCACCATCCTTTTGCTACCACAGATGCTGCCTGACCCGCTGAGTTCCTCCAGCTGTTTGTAATTTTAGTTCTAGAACACTACATTAGCATTGTCTTGTACTTTCACTTCAAGAATTATGCCATCTCCAAACTAAGCCTACAGAGCCATTTAAAATGGCGACATTAATTATACCTGCAATTTAACCAAATTGCAGGTATAATTTTATAAATTAATTGCAACTATGCTCACAATGATAAATTTTAACAGAATAATTGCTTGAAATAAATGCTTGTAATGTTGAAAGAATTTCAGCATATTTTACAAAATATGCAAATATTTGCACTGTTGAACACTAACTGAAAGAAATAGTATTTCTTAGAATTCCCAATTATTTTTGTTAATGTGCATGATTTATGCAAATTAATGCATAACGCTTTGTAATACAAGAACAGTCCTGATTTAAAAATCATGTACATATCAAAAAGTTGAATTAAAATCACTTTGCTACAGTAAAGAATCCAGATGTAAAAAATTACATCTGCTGCTATTCAACATGAAACCATGACCCATGTCATCATCTTGCAACTGTTCATTCTTGTCCATTTTTCAGCCAAGTTCCTATTAATATAAGCAACACACACAAAATGCTGGAGGAACTCAGCAGGCCAGGCAGCTATGGAAAAGATTAAACAGTCAACGGTTTGGGCTGAGACCCTTCATTAGGACTGAAAAAAAAGATGAAAGTTAGAGTAAGAAGGGGAAGAAGAAGTACAAATTGGTAAGTGATAGGTGAAACCGGGAGAGGGGGAGGGATGAAGTAAAGAGATGGAAAATTGATTGGTGAAAGAGGTACAGGGCTGGAGAAGGGGTAATCTGATAGGAGATGACAGAAGGCCACGAAAGAAAGGGAAGGAGGAGGAGCACCACCAGAGGGAAGTGATGGGCATGTAAGGAGATAAGGTGAGAGAGGGAAATGGGAATTGGGGAATGGTGAAGAGGGGGGCAATTACCATAAGTTTGAGAAATCGATGTTTAATGCCACCAGGTTGGAGGCTACCCTGATGGAATATAAAGTGTTGCTCCTACAATCTGAGTGTGGTCTCATTGTGGCAGTAGAAGAGGCCATGGGCTGACATGTTGTAATGGGAATGGGAAGCAGAATTGAAATGGGTGGCCACCAGGAGATCCTGCTTTTTCTGCTGCCGTCCTGTTAATATAACTAAGTTTAAATTATCCTGTAAAAGAGCTGCCAGAGTCCCTCCAGGTCACTCTTCCCATATTAAAGATTTTAATGTTATTCTGTAAAAGTTTCTCACTCTGAATATAGCAGCAATTAATTCATAAATTTGTTAATGCTTTTAATAAAACTTTATTTTCTATTCATTTTGATAGCCTGCTAAAAGCTTATCAGTCCCAACTTACTTAATTTTATTGCTCTATTCTTTATCTTTCTATCAAAATTGTTTTATATTTGACTATTAGTCTCATTCATCTTTTCCTTTACTTTAACCACACAGTGTGAAGATGAATATGTAATCCCTTTGTTGACAGCTTTAATCCACATCTTCCTGCGCACCTTTACAAAATATGTTCAATCTGCCCCTGGCTCACAGAAATAGTCAACAAACTTCTTTTCCCGCATCATGTATTTAGCTATGTCATCATTTTCCCAATCTTCCAAGAATTGTCTTTTTTTCTATGTGTCTGGGGAAATAACTCTATGGTTGTCAATTGCAGTGTACATTGATTAACTTCCAAGCAGTCTTTCAGAACAATGAAATTCAATGTGTATCCTTCTTGACATTAAACTTTACAAGAATCTGTGTTTCTGAGTAATGAAATAAAAACACTTAATGTTTGCTGAAAACATTTTAAAATTCAACATATGGTGATTGAACGTTTTTGTTGCAAACAGATTGGCAGTGAATTACAAAGCACTTGGAAAGCAATGTGAAGTGGAGTACTTTGCAGAAGTTGTTGAACTAGAACAAAAGTTTGAAGAAGATTTCCAGAAAGATTTGGAAATGTACAATAAAAAATTGGAAATTTGGAAAAGCAAACAGGTATGTAAGTACACCCTAGAATTAATATTGATCACATACAATGTATGGCCAGCCATTGGTGTAGTGGCATCCGCACCAGACTTCACGGCAAATGGTCCCTGATTTGAATCGGGCTGGCTCTTTGCACGCCTTCCATCCATGCTGGGTTGAGCATCAAGCTAGCAACTCAGCCTCGTAAAAAGCAGTTAAATGCTAAAGAAACTGTGAGATTGCTGCCTGATGCACCACAAGGCGTGGAGAGGAAAAACAACACACAATATATATACATAAAAAAAATTAATAGTTTTATCTGTATTGTACTGTACTTGCATGTAACCAGTTCTTACTTAACAGTTTCCCCTAGCTTACAGAATTAATACTTTATACATTGTATACTAATGAAAATATGTTTCCACATGGCTGATATTCTGAATTAGGCATCGGAATTAACTTCTACTTTGGTTGAACTGGTCAATTCCTCAGATTAGGTGTCTACCTTAGCCTGCCAGTGCAATCATGCTTAATGTTAACTGAACCAAATATAAAGTAAAATAAGTTCAAATGTTCACATACATATTGGGATAAACTGGCATCCAATTATTGGCCAGGACTTTAATGAGTCTGCCCACTATCTTCCCTATTTTCAATGTTTCTGAATATGTTATTAATTTATGTTTGTTTATTTAGATTAATATTTATTTCAAGCTATTAAAAAGATTCAACCTCTTCCTTTAGCGGTATGAGATACCCAACTGCTTCAAGCAGGCTTCAATCATACCACTATCCAAGAAGAATATGGCAACTTACCTCAATCATCCAGCATAAATGCAAAATATTGACCTTGGAGTTTTAAAACAAATTGGACAATACCTTCCATATATGCCACATGCCTCAGATCTTCAAACGTAGATCTACATTCTAGCAGTGGTGCCACATCAAACAACAGAACATTACCCCATACGCACTGCTGAAACATGGAATATGGTCATGCTCGTTCTCCACAGTGAAAAGCCTTTAGCAGAATCAGCATGTCTACAAACCCACTGTTTTGCAGATCTTGAATTTTTATCATTGCATATTAGTTCATTGTCGTTATATTTAACCTTGGCATTCTCTCTTCCCTGCACTACTGAACTCCACCAAGTGAAGTTGGGAAATGATCATTTGAGCTTGTTCAGTAAATTTAGGATTTTTGCATTCATGTTTGTGTTCAAAATTATGATGGTGATTATATTAAGAAATGCTATATGCAAATGCTGATAAAACCCAGCAAGTATTGGGCAATTGGGTTTAGATTATTGCAATGGAAATTCCAATCCATTTTAGAAGCTAATTGAAAGCTTCACATAGGAAAACTAATTGCAACATATTCACATTATTTCTCTGTCCATTTTCAGCCGCCTTTAATTTGTCTTTATAATGGAAGCAGGACCACTGGGAGGCATGGAATGGGCTATTTCAGATCTGGCAATGTTTAACAAGATAAATTTAATTAAATATCTTGTTGGGAAAAAATCCCTTAGGCAGATCTATCCCTGATAGAATTTAGTATTCAGATTGACTCTAGAAATGTGGATCTTTATATCTTTACAGTAGCAAAACTATTACTGTTCTACTGCTATAATAAAATACAGGGAGAAATTAAAAGTTATCGTATCATTAAAGAATTATGCAAAATAAGGCCAGTAAGGACTGAGTTCCCAGGATCTAATAGTTTGCATCGTTGGATCCTAAGTGAAGGGATTGCAGAGACAGCTGATGCAGTAGTTGTAATCTTGGAATTGGAATTGGTTTATTCTTGTCACATGTACTGAGATACAGTGAATCGCTTATCTTGAATACAGTTCATACAGATCAAATTATTACACAGTGCATTGAGAAAGTACAAGATAAAACTGTAAAAGGATAAACTATTGGTGATGTGCATTCCCAGGAGCTTGAAGCTCTCAGTCCTCTCAATTCGGCAATGTTAATGTAGACAGGAGCAAGTGCACTGCCTTCCTTCCTGAAACCAATGACCAGCTCTTTTATTTTTCTGACATTGAGAGAAAGGTTGTTGTCATGACACCAATTTACTAAGCTCTTTTGTGGCCTTCTTATTTTGGCTTCTGCCCCTTTTCTTTCCGTCCTGATAAATTGACTATTTATTCTCCTCCACAGACAGTGCCTTACTTGCTGAGGTCTTCCAATATCTTGTGTGCTTTGCTCAAATTTTCCAGCATCTGCAGAATCTTGTGTCTATTGTTAGTAAGCTCTCTATCTCCTTCCGTACTCTGACTCATTGTTATTTGAAATATGACCCACTATGGAGGTATCATTTGCAAACATATAGATGGAGTTAATGTAGAATCACAAGTGTACAGGGAGTAAATCAGGGGGTTGCAGATGCAGCCCCATTGTGGAGCACCAATACTGAGAATAATGGTGGCAGAGGTTTTCTGCTTAATCTTGCTGCCTGTGATCTATTAGTTAGGAAGTCGAGGATCCAATTGCAGAGGGAAGTATTCACTCCTAGGTCTTGGAGTTTGGTTGGAATTATAGTATTGAAGTCAGAGCTGTAGTTAATAAACTGTAATCTTATTTAGGTATCCTTACTGTCCAGAGATGCTCTAGAGATGAGTATTAGGCCAGGAAAATAGCATCTGCTGTAAACCCGCTTTGGCAGTAGATGAATTGCAGTAAGTCAAGGTTGTCTAGTAGGCTGGAGCTAAGGCATTCCATAACCAACCACTCAAAGCACTTTGTGATTGTGAATACCAGAGTCACTGGCATTTGATCAAGGCACATTACCTATTTTTTTAGGTACCAACATGATAGTGGTTTTCTTAAAGAAGGTGGAAACATCAGACTGAAACAAGGGTAGGTTAAAATATATGCAAGTACCTCTAACCGCTGATCTGTACAGTATCTAAGGACGTGGTCGGGGACACTTTCAGTGCCACCTGACAGAGCAACAATAAAAGACATAGCAAAAAAAAAAAGAAACTTTCAGTGGGTTCATTCTCTGGTAGACTGATCTCATGTCAGCAATGGTGAGTGCTGTCAGGTAGATAGCAACCCTAACTCAATCCCCTTCTGTCCAAAATGAGCATAGAAAGCTCGTTTAACTCATTGGGAAGGGTTGTGCTGCTATCGGTGAAGCTACCCTACCTTTAGATTTTAAAAGATCCAGCAAAGAAAGTAAGACCAAGTTTAATGATGTCATTCCAATAACAGGGCAACCAAAACTGTACAGAATACTTCCAAGTGTCTTGTACATCAAAAATTTGAGAATCTTTGGAATTTCTTATTTGAAAGTTTAGAGGCTGAATCCTTGAATATATTCAAAACACTAATGGATAATTTTTTTTAATCAGCAAAGGAATCGAGAATTATAGAGGAAGGGCAGAAGGAGAAGTTGAGGAAAATGAGATCAACATGAGCATACTGAATTGGCGGAGCAAATGCAAGAAGCAGAATGGCCTGTTCCTCAGCCTTTGTGCTGTGGTCTTATGTTGAACTTCCTAATGATCATGTGTTACATCCCACATGTATTCTTGCACGAAACAGATATATTAGCCACATGTGCTCACACGTATGATTTAAGATACCATATCACATCGTTATAACTAGGAGTCACTTAGCTCTACTCAATTCTGTCCGCTTTGGTCAAACTGACCTCAGAATTTCACAATCTTATCATTTGATGGAAGTAAAATGTGTTGTTCTAAATAACTAGGGAATGGTCAGTCAAATTTTATCCAAAAATGAAGTGTTTCTCTTTGTGCAGATTGCATGATGGGGAAAAAGGCTGATGTACCAACCTTTTGCGCTTCCAGTGGCACAGCATTGTGGGTGCAATATCTGGAAGTTTGATTCTGTTTAGGCCAATACAAAAATTGAGAATAACAGTATTTACATTAGGAAACTTCAATATGAGTGCAAAAAAGCTGAAAATATTTAATTCACCCATTTTGGATAGTTTTATACTTATTGATGGTCTAATGATAAGTTCTCTACATGGACAGAAATAGTTCCCATTAAAAAATTCAGTTCTATCCTAGTGTTTCCCACCAAGAAGTGATTCTCAGTATAGGTTCTGGTTTTATATGTACTAGGTTCTGGTCTTATGTGTACTACATCTGCTTTTATTTGAAGACAGATTTGTGGCATTACACTTTTAACCTCCCATCGTTATGTTGTTCAGTGCTGTTGCTCCTTCTAATGTATTTGGTCACTGCTTAATATGTAATATGTTTTAATCATAAGACAACTAAACTTTATTTATAAACCTTATTTTTGAATGTTACCAGAAAGCCAAGGAAAGTAAAGCTACAGAAGAAGAATCATCCAATGAATACACTGATGATGATGATGTAGAAGAACCTCCAAAACTTTCTGTGCCACCTGATAGAGCAACAATAGAAGACATAGCAAAAAAAAGAATTGCATTAACTTGCAGTCAACAAAAGAAGCCTATTGTGATTCCTAAACTGTCACCAAATATGCCGATAACACCAGACTCAAATTGCTTTGAGTAAGATTTGTACTCTTAATAGGATGTTTACTTGAATATTAAAAAATTACAGTTTATTAAATAGGGTACTATGTTCCATGTAACCAGAAATTCTA
Source organism: Mobula birostris (assembly GCF_030028105.1). Lineage (NCBI taxonomy): Eukaryota > Metazoa > Chordata > Chondrichthyes > Myliobatiformes > Myliobatidae > Mobula > Mobula birostris. The sequence goes on from NC_092390.1 coordinate 39,382,843, forward strand.
TTTTACAGGATAATTTTTTATGCACCCTGCAATAGAATTTCATCAAAAATTTTGCTACAGTATTTTGCGTATTTTCAATTATTCTCCTCCTTGGTCCTTATGATTTTCACTAGTATGGAGATTGCTGACTGCAAAAGTCATCCGCTGGACTGCTAATTCTTGCCTTTTGTTATGATCAGGTTCTCTATCACTCCCATGCTCAATGAGGTATGAGCTGCTGCAGTCTTTTGGGGTTTGAATCAATCTCAGTAGCCTCTAAATTTTGACATGTATGAACCTGTTTTATTAATGCAGTATGCTTTGCGTTGCTTACTTCCAGTGAACACAAATAATTTTACCTTTTGGGATGTGGACAAATGTTAAATTCAAATGAACACAGTTAAGTGTAGATTCAAATGTTGATTCCAGCTTTAAATCTCCAAACAGATTACTGGTGAATATATTATTTTCTTCAAAATTTTGGTTATCTTTTATCTTGTCTATTTCCCCTGTTTTTATTCAATTAAAATCTATTTATCCGAGCTTTGGCTTTATGGGGTATAGAATTTCATAGATTTTCTATATTTATTATTTTCCTGACTTCCCCGTTTTGATGCTGGCAGGAAGGTTGCCTTTCACTTGCAATGTGCAACGTGAAACAATGAAATGGAAGTTTAGTTATTTGCAGGCCTTGTATTAGTTAATCGTGGAGGTGGGACTGGTGGTGGAAAGTAATGGTGAATCCTTGCAAAATGGGGCAGCACCATAGTGTAGCCATTAGCACAACACTTTACAACACCAGCTGTAAGATTGAGCTTCATTTCCTGCTCCTGTCTGTGAGGAGTTTATACATTCTGTCTGTGACCTCTAGATTTCCTTTGGATGTTCTGATGTCATCCCTCATTCCAAAGATGTACGAGTTAGGGTTAGTAAATTGTGGGTATGCTATGTGGGCACCGGAAGCGTGATGACACTTGCGGGCTGCCCCCAAGACAACCTTGGACTGTGTTAGTTGTATTTGCAAATGGCACATTTCACTGTATGTTTTGATGTTTTGATGTACATGTGACAAATAAAGCTAATCTTAGATCTTATCTTAATCAGTAATGAGGACATCCTACACAGCAATGTATGCCTTAGTTGGATGAATCATACTTGCTTTTCAGAATCACTGAAAGATTCTGTCTCAGCATCTTGCTCCTCCAATATGTTTAAAACTCATTGAATCATAATGTTCTGCATAGTGCAACATGCTTAAAACTTTGTGGAGTTCCTAACTGATGCACAGTGAAAATACCTCCAGACTTGTCCACAATTAGAATACTTTAGGAAGTTATACTGTTTAGAAAATAGTGGAAAATGAAATGGATGAAAATTGTCAGAGGTCAACTCAACAAGTACAGTGGATTCCAGTTAATTGGGCCATTGGTTAATAGGGACTTATTTGGGACAACTTTTAAAGAACAAAAAATAATCAACAAAAGTGCCAGGATTCCCTTCATTTATTTGGGACACTACACCACTTAATTGGTACAGGACACTGTTGCCAAACAGCTTCTAACTAACATCAGACATTTGCACTTTTGTGGCCATTAAACACTATAACGTGCTTAGAGCGAACAGACTTTAAATAGCATTAGTTGTGTGTGCTTCTGTTCAAGAAGCAGTGATCTTTATCACTGATAGTTGGTAAGAAGTAAGCATTAAGACAATTCAGAAATGTTTTGCTTACTGCTGTTTCAAGCATTTAGGCTTGGAGATGACTGACACAGCTGGGAGTGAAAATGAAATGATTCCACTATTTCAATAAGCTAGGAAAATTTTGAAGGTTTCAGTAACCATCTTGAATTTTACAATGAAAATGAAGATTTAGATGACGAAGGCAGTCCATTACCTGCATGAGGTGCCTGTGCTGATTTTGCTCATTTACAGTCAATCAAAAGAACATAGCAGTGTAATTCCTCTGTTGATAACTATTAACTAACACAGATTTATAGTACTGTAGTAGTATTGATAGTTCTAATTTGTTCTGTATTTCATTTAAGTACTCAGTTAAATGATAGTTTGTCTTTTTTTAATACCTTTTTATTATTTGCAGAAACTTCGGCTAATTGGGACAGTTGCTTAACCAGGCTAAAATGTACTGGTCCCGATGTGTCTCAATTAACCGGAATCCACTATATTTTGCTCAGTATTCAAGCTGGGGAGTGTAACTAAGCTGTCAGAAATGCAACCTTAAATTAAACTGGATGTATATTTTTTAAATTATTGAATATATCATGGAATGATTTCAGGCTGCTTCAGCAACTTTAACCAACATGAGGGGCACTCTGACCATAAGCATTGTAATGTCCTAGGAGAGGCTTCAACCTTTCTTCAGCAAATGATTATGTGCTGACAGCTTTTATCTGAAAACCTAAACAACCTTTTGTTTAATACTCCCTTCCTGGACTATTTAGCACATATATAAAAGATCTTATCCATATAATTTTGGCAAAGCAATAGCATACATCACATTTCGACAAAATCGAGTGCATCATTCTATGAAGAACCAAATATCAAGGTTAAGCAACAGTTTTTTTTCCACTGCTATGGTGTTCTTGAACTGACCTGAAATGCTAATTCTATCTCAGAGTGTACTTTCCTCAACTTGAATAAATGTGTTATGTTTATTGTCAGTTAGGTATAATTTATGTTAATTAAGTTGACGTAATTTATGTTTGTATTGTACTGTGCTGCTGCCACATAAAGCTGATTTACATGGCATTATGTATTCCCATGACAATAAATGTAAGATTGAAATCTGAACTTGAAATTTGGCAGGCATCAGGTGCATTATGCTTTAAACCCAGATAGTCAATTAGGTTTGTATATTGTTATTTATTAACAACCAAAAAACTCAGGTTCAATTTCCTCCGCTGTCTGTAAGGAATTTGTACTTTCACCCTGTGGCCATATAGGTTTCTTCCAGGTGCTCCTGTTTCCTCCTACATTCCAAATATGTATGAATTAGCAAGTTGTGGATATGCCATGTTGGGTGCCAGAAGCATGGTGACATTATGGACTGCCCTGGCAAATACTCGGACTGTGTTGGTTGTTGACCAACAAGATTTGATGTTTCAACGTATATGTGTTAAATAAAGCTAACCTTGAATCTCTTTAAGATATTTAATCCGACAATATGTGGGTTATTACATGGTAATTTTCAATTCAAGGTAAAATAATTTACTTACAGGCTAGTTTAGACTATGATAGCTAGTAGTTAAGTTACAGGACTAATATGCAGCAATATAAACTGAAGATCTGGAGGTACATTTAAGTTTCACTGTGACAATTTATTTTAACTTGGTACATTAAATTCAAGCACTGAAATAAATGTGGAATTAAAAGTTCATTTTAATATTGATAACCATAAAACCACAGGACTGGTTTACAAATATCCTGCAGGGAAGAAAATTTGTTCTTGTGTTACTAATGGCTCTTTAATGGTTCACCTACTTAATCAACAAGGGCAATTCGGGATGGATAATAAAATTTGGACTTAACATGTTCCATTAATTAATACCAAATTATGTATTTAATTTTCAGATGAGATCATATTTTTCTTAATGTTACAAAATATTGCAGTAACAACGAAATTGTGTTCTTTTATCTCCTTTGTATCTAAATGGTGTTCTTGTATCTAACTTTAGGGGTGAACTACATAGAAGAATGGAAATACCAAACCATAAATTCTTCATTAGTATTTTCTATAATGACAAATATGTTTCACACACTGTTACTTCACAACTACAATCAGATTTTACTGTACAATTTGGACAAATATTCAGCATTCAGATTATTCACAAGCCTGAAAACATTAGATTGGAGGTAACTACTATTCAATATTATTATCCATTATCCATGAGTATTGTTATCTTTTTGAGCAGCAACTGTCTACTGCACAATGGAGACCAAGTAATGTGACTTGGGTTTTTTAAACAGCAGCCTGACATATATTTGCTGCTGTTGAGATGCTCGAGAGTGGAGAACCAATGAAATAGCATCTGCTGTAGACCTGTTGCAGTGGGTCTAAATCCTTGCTCAGGCAGCAGTTAGTTCTAGCCCTAACCAACCAGCTCTTGAAGTATTTCATTACAATAGGTGTGAGTGTTACAAGGTGTGAGCTGTTGAGTCAGTTCACTCTGTACTACTCGGGCACTGGTATGATTGCTGCCCTTTTGAAGCAGGTGGGAAACTTGGAATGCAGTAGTGAAAGTAGTGGAGTTCTAACATTTTTCTGTGATTCATTCTTTGGGGTTTTCTTCTGTTTCATGGGTGTCTGTGAAGAGTAAGAATTTCAGGTTGTATACTTTGTACATCCTCTGATATTAAATTGAACCATTGAACATATCCTTGAATACTCAAGCCAGATGGTCAGTTTAGGATTTCAGTACCCGACTAGGTCGAGGCCTGATGCCTTGCAAGGGTTCATCCCCTTGAAGGATGTTCTGACATTGGTACACCTGATAGGGCACTGAAAACCTGTGCCATCCAACTGGCAGGAGTGTTCAAGGACATCTTCAATCTTTCTCTGCTGCAGTTTGAGGTTTCCTCTTGCTTCAAAAAGGCATTAATCATACCAGTGCCAAAGAAGAACAGGATGAGCCACCTCAATACCTATCACCCATATGTACTCATACGAAGTGCTTTGATGTGCTTTGAGAGATTGGTCATGACCAAAATTAACCTCACACCTAAGCAAGGATTGAACCTGCTGCAATTTGCCTACTGTCACGAAAGACCTACAGCAGATGTAATCTCATTGGTTCTCCACCTGGTGCTGGACCACCTGGAGACCAGCAATACCTTCGTCAGGATGTTGTTTATTGATGCTATCATACCACCTGTACTAAATGTCTATGGATGTGCCATGGAGAGCATTCTAACTGGTTGGCATAGAGAGGGCTCTGCACAGTATCAGAGAAATCTGCAAAGGGTTGCAAACTGAGCCAGCCCCATAATGGACACTAGCCTCTGCAACATCAAAGACATCTTCAAAAGGCACTGCTTCAAAAAGGCGGGATCTATCATTAAGTGCCCTGCCCCCCCTTCACCCAGGACATGACTTCTTCTTGTTGCTACTATCAGGGATGATAGGAGTCTGAAGACACACACTCAATGTTTTAGGAACAGCTTCTTTCCCTCCACCATCAAATTTCTGAGTGAATGATGAACTAGACCCTGAACACTACCTCACTATTTTTGCTCCCCATTTGCACTACTTATTTAATTTAAATTTAAAGTATGAATTGTTACTGTGATTTATAGCTTTTTATGTATTGCAATGTACTGCTGGTGCAAAACAACAGATTTCATGACATATGGCAGTGATACTAAACCTGATTTTGATTCTGGTTCTGAATGTAGAATTTGTGGGTATTATGGTATCTAGTTTGCAAATTTTGTTATTACCAATTTTTTATACGTACAGCTGTATTTTGGATGTACCTTATGGAATAGTGCAAGAACTTGACTAGAAATTCATCCTTCTCTCACTCCGCTTTAATCACAGGCATTAAATATGCAATTTAGTAGCCCATACTAAATTCTCTTTCTCATTCAGTGTACCATATGCATATATTATCTAATCATAGGATCAAGGCCAAATTTCTACCCTTATATAGCCATGCTATTTTGAATATATCACCATCAATTTTTTTCAGCAACTGTGTAAACTAATCTGAGACTGATGTATTGCTTACATAGTGGATAGTGTCAAGGGATTTTGATGATTAATAAAAGTGAAGAGCATACCATGTGACAATTACGTCTTTCTATTTTGTAGATTTATGAATTAGTAAACACAAAGGTGAACATGTTGGCAAAACTATACATACCTATTCCTGAAGTAACCATGACTACCAATACGGCTGTTTTGGAAGAGATAGAATTCAGTAGTGATGAAATAGTTCTAACTCACCATGAAGGAGTTGGAAGCAGTAAGTAAAATAGCAAAAATTGAAATATCACTGATGTAAATTCATAAATGCTTCCATTATGAAATACAGAGCAAAGAATTTGATAATTAATTTCTTCTAATATTTCATTTAACTTTTATTACTTGGCATTATATTTGAGCCCAGACTGTGATGTAGCCTCAGAATTTTAACTAGCAAAATGAAAAACATATTCATGAAAGCTGCTGTCACAAATCTGCTTAAAGTAACTGCACTTCTTCTTTTGGTAAAGAAACAAAAATAAGATTATTTTTAATGACCACCAGAAATCTGAACTTATAAATTGAATCTACATGTTGCATATTACTGATTTCCATGGCTAATTTGACTATACCTCTTCCCACCCTATCATCTGTAAAAATACTATTCCTTTATATCAGTTCCTTCATCTCCACCACATCTGTTCCCAGGATGAGGCTTTCCTTTCCAGGACATCAGAGATGACTCCTGCAAAGATTGGGGTTTCCCTTCCTCCATCATTGGTGTTGCCCACACTCGCATCTCCTCTATTTCCTGGACATCTGTACTCACTCGATCCTCCCGCTTGCCTTAGCAGGGATAGAGTTCTAATTGTCCTCCACTTCATTAGCCTCCACATCCAATACATCATTCTCCCAAACTTCCAGCATCTTCAACAGGATCCTACCACCAAACACATCGTTACGTAACCCCCTCCTCCCAACTCCCCATAGGGGTTGCTCCCTCTGTGATTCCCTCGTCCATTCATTTCTCCCCACCAATCTCCTTCCTTGCACATATCCCTTCAAATTACAGAAATGCTACATCTGCCCACTCACCTCCTCTCTCACCTCCATTCAGGGCTAAAACAGTCTTTTCGGGTGAGGTAACACTTCACCTGTGAATCTTTTGGGGTTGTCTACTGTATCCGGTGCTCCCGATGTGGTCTCCTCTATAATGACTCAATGTAAATTGGGAGACAGCTTTGTAGAGAACCTTCAGTCCATCCACAAAATGTGGAATTTCCCGGCGACCAACTATTCTAATTTCTATCCACATTCCCTTTCCCACACGTTGGTCCATGGCTTCCTCTTCTGCCATGATGAGGCCACTCTCAGGTTGAAGGAGTAACACCTCATATTCTGTTTAGGTGGCCTACAACCTTACAGCATGACATTGATTTCTCCTTCTGGTAATTTTTCCTCTACACCTTTTCCTTTCTATTCATCACTACGGCCCCTCATTTCCTCTCACCTGACTATCACTTCCCCCAGGTGCTTTTTCTCCTTCCCTTTCTCTATTGGCCCACTCTCCTCTAACTATCAGATTCCTTCTCCAGCCCTTTCCCTTTTTCTAATTACCGCCTTCCAGCTTCTTATTTCACCCCCCCAACTGCAATCACCTGTTTTCCCCTATCACCTTCTAGTTTGTCCTCCTTCTCCTCCCCTTACTTTCCTTGCCAGTCCTGATGAAGGGGCTTCCTACCCCTACCTTTCCAGTCCTGGTAAAGGGTCTTGGCTCTAAATATCGACTGTTTATTCATTTCCATAAATGCTGCCTGGCGTGCATTTTGTGTGTGTGCATGTTGTTGCATATTTCGCCTTTCACAGGCCATTACGCGTGTTCCCATATATGTTGTAGGCAGAATGATTTAATCTTTGTAAATGTATCTCTTCCTGCTTCTTTTCTACAAACAAAACAATACATAACAAAAAGTTGATGTTCAGAATCTACGCGGTCCTGTCCTTCAGATATGAGATAGAATCAAGGAATCATCCAATTGTTACAGCCTCTAAGGAAACCATGCCATTCATTGAGCCAATGCCGGTAGTCTGCAAAAGTTGATTCCATTCCTCTGCTCTTTTCCTGTAGCTCCCTCAAATATCTATACAATTCTGTTTTGAAGGTGATGACTAAATCTCCTACTACCTGTCAGGCATCAAATTCTAGATTATGACTACACATTGTGTAAAACGGTTCTTTTCTAATTTTCTCACCCAATTACTTAATATCTTTCTTCTGGTCCTTAAACCTTCCATCATATGAGTGTTCTTATTTTATTTTGTCTAGTGGGATGGGATTTGTATATTGTGGTAAAAAAATAGAACAGAGGGAGACTTACTGACTTCACAGGGCTTTGGAACTTTCACTACTGCTTCCTAAATACTCTCATCTCATTAGCATTTAGATTGATTTACATTAGGTGTGATTTATCAGCTGAATGCCAAAGACAACTATCCCATAGTTACACCAGAGAATTTCCTTCACACAGTGATGCCTTATCAACTATTGGAGTTACTGCAGAGATGCCGTAGTTAGACTTGGGAGAATAACTAAAACTTTTACTTGAACTTTTACTTATAGATGTGATATTTGAGAGTTAGATAATCAGATGCAGGATAGTACGTAATGTATACAGCACAAGTTGGCAGGAATAATCAGAGATGGATAAAAAGAAAGAAATAGCATCTTATTAAAGGATATTCACTTCTGAATGTCTTCCACTTAACAAACACCCCTTTGCCCGAAAACAACCTATCCCAATCCACACCTCCCAGATATCTTTTGCTGCCTTCAAAATTGGCCCTTCCCCAATTTAGAATCTCAACCCAAGACTAGTCCTATCCTTCTCCATAATTATTTTGAAACTAATGGAATTAAAATCACTAGATCCAAAGAGTTGCCCTACACATACTTACTGTATGTCACCAGCCCTATGTCGTTCCCTAAGAGGAGATCCAATATTGTGCCCTCTCTAGTTGAGACCTCTACATATTGATTAAGGAAACTTTCCAGAATACACTTGTCAAACTCTATCTCATCCAGCCCTTTTATATTATGGGAGTCTGAGGAATATGCAGAAAGTTAAAATTACATTCCATCATAATGTTATTTTTCTTGCAAATGTCTGCTATCTTTCTATAAGTGTCCTCCTCTAAATCGCACTGACTTTTCAGAGGTCTATAATATACACCCTGTTAGTGTGAGTTTTTTGGGTAGATGATTCGTTTACACTTAAGTGACTTTGGCCACCAGACTTCTAATTGACAAAGTACTGTGGATTGAGTCCACAACAATGCGCTTCCTAAAAAGATGTGAATACCAGATGCTTCTGGCACCGTAGTTTGACCATATGCTGTAGTTTCGAAGACAGTATTATCCATACTTTATAAATATTAATTGTCTTCTATGTTAACACGTAAAATGCCAAATAAATATATTGTGGATTTAACTTGCATTCCTAAAGACCGGATACCAACCCAGACATGTTGACGTCAGAAGGAAAGGATGAAGTCAGAAGGTGTGATGTTTGTATGTAGCTTCAAAAGGAAGCATTGTCTACGCATTGTCTATAACTTTTTAAGTAGCAATTGCCTTTGTGTTTAGCATATAAATTTTGAGCCCACATTGGGCTAGCAGACCTTTCTACCGAAAGCGTCTTTGTCCGTATAATGCCTGCTGTACCTTGTTGTGTCGAATAAAGAAGCTGCTTTGTATCTACTAGTAACTCTCTCTGACCGATGATTTCATCCACGCTACAACACGCCCATTAAAGTGGTCATCCCTTTCTTATTCCTCTATTCTATCCATGTTGCCTCAAAAAAGGAACTTTCCTGTGTATCTTCTCTGAGCTCTACCTCGACATTTTCCCTGATGGGTAATGCCTCCTCACCCCTTTAATACCTCCCTTTCTATCATGTCTAAAATCATGGAAATCCTGAACATTGAGCTGCAAGTATTGCTTCTCACGCAACAAAATATTACTAATGGCTGCAACGTCATAATGCTTATCAATTCTCTAAGTTCATATACCTTGCCTACAGTATGTCTTGCATTGAAAGATACACAACTTAGAATATTAGCTCTGCCATGCTCAGCATTTCATCTTCTGTTTTAACATGCACTTTCACCACAACCACTCCACTTGGTTTCCATCTCCTGCAACTCTAGTTTAAACCCCCCAAGAATGTGCTAGCAAGCCTTTCTACAAAGATATTAGTCACTCTTCACTTCAGGTGCAAACTGTCCCATTTGTACAGATCCCACCTTCCCTGGAAGAGAACTCAATGATCCAAATGTCTGAAGCTCTCCCTCTTGCACCATTTCCTTAGTGAGATATTTAACTGCATCATCTTCCTACTTTGACCTCACTAGTATCCTGAAAGTAATCCTGAAAGAACTATCCTATCCTTTAATTTAACACCCAAACTCATCATCCTTCCTACTAATGTTATTGATACCAATCTAGACAACAGCCTCTGGCTGCTCAAACTTGGAATCAGAATCAGGGTTAATATCACCAGCATATGTTGTGAAATTTGTTGTTACATGGCAGCAGTACATTGACTGAAAGGGTGAAGAAGAGATTTTAGATCATTCTTGCAATCCCTTAAATATTTCTGGAGAATTGTAATTCCAGAAGAAAATCCCATTGATGGACAACAGCAATATACTTCAGTGCAATGATTACATTTGTTTCAATAAGTCTCTCCCTTCTCTTCATTGATCATTTCATTTAATACCACGGATAAGTGACATATGTTAAATTACATGACAATTAAGATTAATGTGGGCATCAGACTCTTCTTTCTTCAACTAAATGAGTTTAACTTCAGTGGACTCTTGTCAAAAACAAAAGAAACTGAACTCCAGTCCAATTACAGTAAAAACAAAGTTGCACAAATTTTAAAAGTGGAATTCCTTGGCTACAATTCCTCTGACGTGCAGAATCAACAGAGCAAGAAAGCTCAAGAGGGGATCGTACAGTGTGGTCAAGTGAAATAGGAATTAATATGGGAGGTGAGGGGAGTAATGAATTAAAAGTATTATATATGAATGCATGGAGTATAAGAAATAAAGTAGATGAGCTTGAGGCACAGATGGAAATTGGTAAGTATGATGTTGTGGGAATAACAGAGACATGGCGTCAAGTGGACAGGGCCTGGGAAATGAGTATTCAAGGGTATACGTCCTATCGAAAGGACAGACTGATGGGCAGAGTGGGTGGGGTGGTTCTGTTGGTGAGGAATGATATTCAGTCCCTTGCGAGAGGGGACATAGAATCAGGAGACATAGAGTCAGTATGGATAGAACTGAGAAATTCTAAGGGTAGAAAGACCCTAATGGGAGTTATCTACAGGCCCCCAAACAGTAGTCTGGATGTAGGGTGTAAATTGAATCAAGAGTTAAAATTGGCATGTTGCAAAGGTAATGCAACAGTTGTTATGGGGGATTTCAACATGCAGGTAGACTGGAGGAATCAGGTTGGTACTGGACCCCAAGAAAGGGAGTTTGTGGAGTCCCTCCGAGATGGATTCTTAGAACAGCTTGGACTGGAGCCTACCAGAGAGAACGCAATTCTAGATTTAGTGTTGTGCAATGAACCGGATTTGATAAGGGACCTCGAGGTAAAGGAGCCATTAGGAGGTAGTGACAATAATATGATAAGTTTTAATCTACAATTTGAGAGGGAGAAGGGAAACTTGGAAGTGTCAGTATTACGGTTGAACAAAGGGAACTATGGTGCTATGATGGAGGAGCTGGCCAAAGTTCAATGGAACAATACCCTAGCAGGGATGACAGCGGAACAGCAATGGCAAGTGTTTCTGGGAATAATGCAGAAGGTGCAGGATCAGTTCGTTCCAAAGAGGAAGAAAGATCCTATGGGGAGTAAGGGGAGGCCGTGGCTGACAAGGGAAGTAATGGACAGTATAAAAATAAAAGAGAAGTATAACATGGCAAAGACGAGTGGGGAAAAATGAGGTAAGAAGGTAAACTAGCCAAGAATATAAAGGAGGATAGTAAAAGCTTCTTTAGGTATGTGAAAAGGAAAAAAATAGTTAAGACCCAAATTGGGCCCTTGAAGACAGAAACGGGTGAATTTATTATGGGGAACAAGGAAATGGCAGACGAGTTGAACAGGTACTTTGGATCTGTCTTCACTAGGGAAGACACAAACAATCTCCCAGATATAATAGTGGCCAAAGAGCCTAGGGTAATGGATGAACTGAAGGAAATTTATATTAGGCAGGAAATGGTGTTGGATAGACTGTTGGGTCTGAAGGCTGATAAGTCCCTGGGACCTGATGGTCTACATCCCAGGATACTTAAGGAGGTGGCTTTAGAAATCATGGATGCATTGGTAATCATTTTCCAATGTTCTATAGATTCAGGATCAGTTCCTGTGGATTGGAGGGTGGTTAATGTTGTATCTCGCTTCAAGAAGGGAGGAAGAGAGAAAACAGGGAATTATAGACCAGTTAGCCTGACGTCAGTGGTGGGAAAGATGCTGGAGTCAATTATAAAAGATGAAATTACGACACATCTGGATAGCAGAAACAGGATCAGTCCGAGTCAACATGGATTTACGAAGGGGAAATTGTGCTTGACTAATCTTCTGGAATTTTTTGAGGATGTAACTATGTAAATGGACAAGGGAGAGCCAGTGGATGTAGTGTACCTGGACTTTCAGAAAGCCTTTGATAAAGTCCCACATAGGAGATTAGTGGGAAAATTAGGGCACATGGTATTGGGGGCAGAGTACTGACATGGATTGAAAATTGGCTGGCTGACAGAAAACAAAGAATAGCGATTAATGGGTCCCTTTCAGAATGGCAGGCAGTGACCCAGTGGGGTACCGCAGGGTTCAGTGCTGGGACCGCAGCTGTTTACAATATATATTAATGATTTGGATGAGGGAATTAAAAGTAACATTGGCAAATTTGCCGATGACACAAAGCTGGGTGGCAGTGTGAAATGTGAGGAGGATGTTATGAGAATGCAGGGTGACTTGGACAGGCTGGGTGAGTGGGCAGATGCATGGCAGATGCAGTTTAATGTGGATAAATGTGAGGTTATCCACTTTGGTGGTAAGAACAGGAAGGCAGATTGTTATCTAAATGGAGTCAAGTTAGGAAAAGGGGAAGTACAACGAGATCTTGGTGTTCTTGTACATCAGTCACTGAAAGCAAGCATGCAAGTACAGCAGGCTGTGAAGAAAGCTAATGGCATGCTGGCCTTCATAACAAAGGGGAATTGAATACAAGAGCAAAGAGGTCCTTCTGCAGCTGTACAGGACGCTGGTGAGACCACACCTGGAGTACTGTGTGCAGTTTTAGTCTCCAAGTTTGAGGAGGGACATTCTCGCTATTGAGGGAGTGCAGTGTAGGTTCACAAGGTTAATTCCCAGGATGGTGGGACTGTCATATGTCGAAAGATTGGAGTGACTGGGCTTATATACTCTGAAATTTAGAAGGCTGCGAGGGGATCTTATTGAAACATATAAGATTATTAAGGGATTGGACACGCTGGAGGCAGGAAGCATGTTCCCACTGATGGGTGAGTCCAGAACCAGAGGCCACAGTTTAAGAATAAGGGGTAGGCCATTTAGAATGGAGTTGAGGAAAAACTTTTTCACCCAGAGAGTGGTGGATGTATGGAATGCTCTGCCCCAGAAGGCTGTGGAGGCCAAGTCTCTGGATGCTTTCAAGAAAGAGGGGGATAGAGCTCTTAAAGATAGTGGAATCAAAGGTTATGGGGATAAGGCAGGAACTGGATGCTGACTGTGGATGATCAGCCATGATCACAGTGAATGGCGGTGCTGGCTCGAAGGGCCGAATGACCTACTCCTGCACCTATTGTCTATTGTGTGGCAAGAGTAAAGGAAACACAAAAAAGTGCAATGTTAGAGAGAGAAAATGGACACTACCAGGAGACCCTTTATAACAAGGGTATCAAGTCAGCAGCTCTCCTAACTGTGCCATATTGAAAAGTATTGTTTGTAAAACCTCAAAAAATTGATAATGTTGAATGTAACAATCATTTAAGAGTTTTTTTCCCCCTTAAGGCTCTCAAAGTGACACTGTGCACATATTTCTTCATTTGTGCAGTTTTTCAGGCTGGTGTCTGAAAATATGGTGACATATTCTGATTTACAACATGCATTTGTTTTTGGAAGGTCATTGATGCTCTTTATATAAAAAGATTTGAATTCATCTCTTACTTGCATTGAGATTTGAGTATTTGGTATGTGTATTGAGATTTGCCAGATTTCAAGGAAACACAGCTCAAAAATAGAAAAACACAAAAGCAGGAAAATCTACAGATGCTGGACTGCTTATTCTTTTCCTGGCCTGCTGAGTTCCTCCAGCGTTTTGTGTGTTACAAAAATAGGCACATTACCTCTTATTCTTACATTCACAATATTATCTTTTTCTATCAATTTTGTTCCTTCAGATCTGCTTTTTCTTAAATTATATGTATGGGATCAAGCATGGCCAAAGGAGTTAAACTTGTGACATTTCCTTCTAGGCAAAGAGAAGTTCTCACGTGGATTATGATGCTGGAATACTTTCCCTGCATATGTTGAAGGCATTTCAAGATGTGATTCCTGAGGAATAATCAATGCAAAGTTATTATCATAAATCTGATATACTGAAGTCAATAAGTTTAATATTTTGCTCAATCTAACAATTGACTTATTTTCTGTGTATAGATACTCCATTTGTTTTAGATGGAAGGAGACCTGAGGAGTGTTTGTTACTGACATCTGGAAAATTACGGTATGCGGTATCATGGGGAGTAGATGAAAATGGCACTGCCCTTGCACCCCCCGCCCCAAAGCCAAAAACCTATAAAGAAAGGTAAGGGGACATGGGCCATAATTATTTTAATTTAAATGAAGAGCAATATTTAAAAATTAAAAACATTTTTGCAAGATTTTTGACTCTGTATCACTGAATTAGTTTCCAATTCTTTTTCACGGTTTTCCTGTATTACTATCCTTTGATAGATCCATCCTTGGTTTCAATCTAATTAATGCTCTATCCATTTCATGTTTGACAATTCCTAAATAGTGGCTCAAAGTCCTTTTTGAGAATTATCTTCTGCAATTAATTTACTTGACTAATAATTACCTATAAAGGAAATTGTATTGTGATAATAATGGAATAGTGGATAAGTATCAGAAATGAGGGAAAAAGAATGACTAAATTAGGCAAGCAGAACTCTTGCAGGCTTAAATCAATATCAGTAAATTTGTATTCTATTCTCTCCTATCAGATTCCCTCTCTAGTCCTTTTCCTCTTTCACCAATCAACTTCCCAGTTCTTTACTTTACCCCTCCCCTCTCCCAGTTTCACCTATCACCTTGTACTTCTTCCTTCCCTCTTCCTACCTTCTTATTCTGACTTCTCATCTTTTTTTCCGGCCTTGATGAAGGGTCTCGGCCTGAAACATCAATTGTTTTTTCCTCTTTCCATAGATGCTGCCTGACCTGCTGAGTTCCTCCAGCATTTTGTGTGTGAAGGCTCAGTTTATTTGGCAGCTTTCTCAGCTAAATACTGGAGAAAGTTCACAGGAGGGGTGACATGCAAAAATTGATTTAGAACCGGAAAATGAGAGATTGAAAACAAAATTAAGATGCCAAACATCTGAATTAAAACAGAAAGTTACTGAGCACAGTCAACAGGTCAGGCAACATCTGAAGAGAGATAAACAGTTAACGTTCCAGATTTCATCAGTGACTAAAAGATAGAAGTCAAATATCCCTTCTGTCCAAGACCTCTTTCAGAGTCGATGCCTCCAGAAGACATGGTACATCATTAAGGACCCCTCACACCCTCTCCATGAACTGTTCTTCTGCCATCAGGCAAACGTTACAGGAGCATCAAAACTAAAACCACAAGACTATTTTACAGCTTCCTCCCACAGGCAGTCAGACTGCTAAATAGCTGCTCCACCTGACTCTGCTTGTTGTTTTTGTATTGTGTTTTACTATTTATTGTTATGTTTATTATTTAGTGTTGCGTTTGTTATGTCATGATTGCACTGCCCCGAGAAACGCTGTCTCATTCTGCCCTGCAGAGCTGATGTATGGTTAGAATGACAATAAAGTTTTTTGAATCTTTTGTATCTTTGAATCTTGAAGAGAGGAGAGAGACTTGGGGAGAACAAAAGGAATATCTGTGATAGACCAGAGACTAATTGAATAATCATATGACACAAGTGGAATGGTGCTATTCTATCTGGAGGAAATATAAAGAAGGAGGAATTGAATGGTAACAGAAAAGACAGAATGAGAAAATAAACATTTCTGGAGCTGTAAGGTTCAGACCAAAGCAATTCTGAATTTGTGAAGTAAAAGAGAATCCTGTGAAAACTTGCACATCAGGAGCATTTGTAAAGAGAAAAAAAGAACTGGACAACAATTTAGTCACTTAATCTGCATTGGAACTGATCAGTTTTGGTACAATTTGGAACATTTGGTGATCTTTAAATTTATTGAGCCCTGAGGGATATAGTTTTCACAGTTGGAAAATATGACACAGTTCTTCAAACTTATGTATATTGGGTTGAAAGAGAGTCATGTTGAGAGGAACACTGAATTAATTTTTTTTTAGGTCCTGTCTTGTGCTTTGAGAAAGAGGACAGACACCTGGTGTGGAAGTCAGTGCAGTATTAAATATACTTGATAGACTGCTTGTCTGTATTTATAAGCAATATCTAAGAGAGTTATAACTTAACAATACAGAAACTATTGTATGATGTATCAGCAACTGAATTTATCCTGATTGGTTGCATCACCACGTGGTATGGAAACACAGGAAAAACCCTCTCCTCCATTGAGCATGTCAACAGGGTGTGTTAGTATCTATCATCAAAGACTGCCAACGTCCAAGTGATGCACTCTTCTTGCTACTGCTATCGGGAAGGAGGTACAGGAACATAAGGTGCCACACCACTAGGTTTGGGAACAATTATTACTCCTCAACCAGGAGACTCCTGATCCAACATGGATAACTCCACTTACCTCAACACTAAACTGATTCCAAAATCTACAGAGTCACTTTCAAAGACTCTACGACTCATGTTCTTAGTATTATTTATTATTTGTTGTATTTGCAGTTTGTGTTCTTTTGCACACAATGGCTGTCTGTCAGTGTAGTATAGTTTTTCATTGATTCTGTTGTATTTCTGTGACTGTAAATGCCAGTAAGAAAATGAATCTCAGGGTAGTATATGGTGATATATACATACTGTGATAATAACAAACATGTGAACATCTGCAGATTTTAGAAATCCAAAGTAACACACACACAATGCCGGAGGAACTCAGCAGACCAGATGAAGTGTCTTGGCCCGAAACGTTGACTGATTACTCTTTAACATAGATGCTGCCTGGCAGCTGACTTCATCCAGCATTTTGTGCCTGTTACTGTGAGAGTAAATTTACCTCAAACTTTGAATTGCAGTTGTTTTCATCCATAGCCTAGCCAGTCACTGTGAAAGTGATTCCAGCTTCATTTTTTTTTATGGAATCTTGTAATTTTTTTACAAGTTGTTTCTCATGGTATTACTCACAATAGTCAACAAACGCCATGTCAGTCCATTATTCAGATGCTAAGTGTCCTCTTCAGGGGTAAGGAAATGTAAGGAAATCTAGGGATAAGGAAAAATCCTCGAGCTTGCTCGTAAAGATACAATAATCAGAACAGATAAATGGAGTGAAAAACTGGATGAGCAAAAGCAATGCCTTATAGGAAGTTGAGTGGGAGGAGATTCTGTAGAGGAAATATTTGACCAGATTGGATCACCCAGAGTTCAGTGACAAAACACAGCCTGATTTTATTTGATTTAAGTCACTGTCTAAGGGAATGTAGGTGATTTGTTTTGTTATAGCAGATTTACTTCAGTAAAATGCATTTTAAGGATCTTGTAAGTTTTTTAAAATACTTTTGATGAATTTAATTACTTAAATATATTCCAGCCATTTTTAAATGTCTCATTAATCTGTGCGCATGCGCTGGTCATGCATGCAGCCAGTTACAGTTGCTCCGTGGTTTCTTACTTTTAAACTTAGCTATTTGTTGTTTTTTTTTCTCTCACGGTAACACATTGAAGCTGCACCCTCCCTAACATGCCGGTGGAGAGAGTTTTACTTGTTTTTTTAGTGCTGGAATTAGTTTTTCTTTAACCAATTTCCCCCGGGATCAATAAAGTATGACTATGACTATGACTATGACTATGACTCTTATTGAGTTATTGAGGCAATGTATACAATTTACAAACAGGGTTGGCATATGTGGAACCTGAATTACTTTCTGAATCTTACACTTTCTACTTGTGTTAGCGAGTGACTATTCAAAATGGGCATTGATTCCAGCTCCAGATCCATAATTTAATTTTGCTAGAAACAATATACAAAGGAAACTTTCATGCTGAAAAAACTGAAATATTTTAAAACAAATATCCAAGGTATTCTGTAGGTTTATCAGACTTGTGTGTATGCAATGAAACAAATATAACAAATTAGCCCTCTTTTGCATTTAATTTCAGCATGGATGCCATTGCTTCAATAGGGATGTCTCGGATAAATGATTTGCAGAAACTTGCCAAATGGGCAAAAAAAGCCAGAATTGATCCTAATGATCCCCAGAATTTAGAGTTGATGCATGTAATTAAGGTTAGTATAAAATCGGTTGTGTTAGTTGACAAAGTAGAATACCTTCAAAACATGTTATACATCATAGTCCAGAAATTCTAGACACCTTAAAGGGTGTAGAGACTTGCATGAATGCAGAGGAACTGAGGCTACTTTGGCTGATGTCCAACTGATTTGAAGTCACTTACTGTAGAGGCCTATGTCCTAGATTGTCGGCCACTTCACATACTCGTGTTTGAAAATGTGCCTCCTTGGGAGGTCAATCCAATCCTGTTTGAGCTAGTGGTCTGTGACACTTGTTGAAATAGGGAATGATGGGATTGGTCCAATCAGCTCTCTGGTCAATGCCGATCGCCAGTTTGTTAATAGTTCAGGATATTTCATATTGTGCTTATGCTAAATGCTGAATAGTGCCAGAGACCCTTGTTTGGTCCTGACCTTGGGTGCTACCTGTGTGGAATTCATATATTCTTCCTGGGACCATGGTGATTTCCTCAGGATGCTCAGATTTTCCCCACATCCCCAGGACATGTGGATCAGTGGGTTGCTTGATAGCTGTAGATTACTCCTGGTATGTGTGGTATCTAAGAGGAGCAGAGGAGACTGTTGGGGGAAGGAAAATTTGATTTGAAGGGCCTTTTCCCATTCTGTATCTCCCTATGACATTGCAAATGTGTTGAGCATATGAATGAATGTTAGGAATTACACTAACCATAGACATCAGAGGTATAGGGTGGCTACCAATTGTTAACTGGTTTAAGCAAACCTTGGATTGGGATTATCTTTGGTAAGGCCAAAATCACATGCACCTTGGAATGAGAAGGGTTATATGGTGGAGGGAGTTCAAAATTAGAGCAGAACGGAGGGAAATTGTGAACTTCTGAGACCACAAATCATTGGATTGGGGATATTCGGCAAAACTGGTGGGTTGTGGGGATGCATTTGGTGTGGGAGGTAGAGTTAGTTAGGTTTCACACTTCTCTGCAGGTATCATAATTCTGCACGCTGGGATTAAGACTACATTATGCCCATAGCCCTATAACAGGCACCCCCAGGCGATGTTATCCAAGATCTCCTGTTCCAAAAGTTGCAAGCAACCATAGCACTGAAAGTGTTTTGCGGTAGTAAAAGTGACTTTGCCTGGAAGTGCTGACTGAATTTTATGACACTGTGGTACAGTTCGTAAAGCTGCCATCTCATAGCTTCAGCAACCCATATTTAATCCTGACCTCCGGTGCTGTCTGTATTGAGTTTGCATAGAGTCATACAGCATGGAAAGAGGTCCTTTGATTCACTAAGTCCATGCCAACCATCAGAGACTCAATTCCATTAATCCTCCATTAATTTCATTTAAATTTGGCCCACATTCTTATCAGAAGCACATGTGACCCTGTGTGATTCCTCCAGATACTCTGGATTCCTTCAAAATCCCAAAGACGTGAGCATTGATAGGTTTATTGGCCAGTGTAAGTGACCCCAGGTGTGTGAGTGAGTACTGAAATCTGGGAAAGTTATAGATAGATTATGAGAACACTCAATCCTCTTTTATTGTCATTTAGAAATGCATACATGCATTAAGAAATGATACAATGTTTCTCCGGAGTGATATCACAGAAAACAGGACAAACCAAAGACTAACACTAACAGAACCACATAATTATAACATATAGTTACAGCAGTGCAAAGCAATACCATAATTTGATGAAGAACAAATCATGGGCACGGTAAAAAAAAAAGTCTCAAAGTCCCCGAGTCGATCGACTCCTGAGTCCCCGATAGCAGGCGGCAAAAGGGAGAAACTCCCTGCCATAAACCTCCAGGCACCGTGAACTTGTCGATGCCTTGGAAGCAGCCGACCACAGCCGACACTGAGTCCAGCCATCCAAAAACTTCGAGCTTCTGACCAGCCCTCCGATGCAGCCTCCCGAGCGCCATCCTTTGCTGAGCGCCTTCGACCTCGCCCCGGCCGCCGAAGCACGCAAAACCGAGAATTTCAGGGCCTTCTGCCCTGGAGATTCCGGTTACCCCACAGTAGCAGCAGCAGCGAAGCAGGCATTTCAGAAGTTTCCAGATGTTCCTCCATACTCTCACATCCATCTCTCCATCAAATCAGAATTGTGCACAGTCCCCTACTTGACAGATAACAGACATCACCACCGAAGTGGCCACGCATGCTGCCGTCGTGCCACCATCTTCTCCTTGATGAGAGTATGGAAGGAAGAAAAATTAGGACTAGTGTAGGATTAATGTAAATGAATACATAATTGTTGGCACAAATGGTGGGCTCAAGGACATGTAGTAAAATTGGTATGAGTTGACTGGAAGTGGTAGGAAGAATAACTTATGTATGCTAAATTAATTTCAGTTAGCATTGTGTGATTGAATTTATGGGAAATTATTTTAATTGTTAAACAAAATAATATGTAAACTTTTCAATGGGTCAGAGCTGTCAGGTATCATTGTTATTCTGTAAAACAAAAATAGATTCTAAGGTATTATTTAAACTTATGCCCTTTCTGACAGTATGTGACCGAGGAAGGTGACAGGGTCCCCAAGTACTTTAGATTACACCAAATGGAAGATGAATTTAACTTTGTAACAGATGAAAAACTGGAGATGTCTAGACGTTTTCGTCTGCTGATGCATAGAAATTCTGGAGTTCCTCAATATTGTTGCTATAAGCTAGTGCCACCATATGAGAGAGAGGTGCCAGTGCATATTTTTGAGGTTAGTATCTGCATTGCCTTATAAAACTGATATATGTGTAAAAATACTAATGCAGTAATCTAGTGGTCCAAAATGTGAAGGAATAGGAGAGTTGGAAACATTAATTATATTTTAGAGAATATACCGGAAAATTTGATCACCAAGTTTCAAATTTTGTCAAATTCTATCAGTGAATGGTACAGGGTCAAATATACAGTACAAAACTAGAAGCAACAATAGTGCAAAGAGATTTGGGTCTGTGTAAATAGAACATTAAGATGTCATGAACATATTCTGAAATAATAAAAAATGTTAGTGGAATGTTGATCTTTATACGTAGAGGACCTGAAATACAAGGAGAAAAATGTTATGTTACAGCCATATGAGAACCTGGTTAGACTCTGCCTTGAGAACTGTCATTAGTTTGGGGCACAACAACTTACTAAGGATATATAGACTACTGAGGAGCACAGATATCCATGATCATTGTCCAAGGGTTAAATTCTAAAAAGTGTTCATGCAAATGAGGGTTACATTGCCTACAACAAAGAAAATTAATGTGATAATCAAAATTTTCAAGCTACTAAGGGGAACTGATAGCATTTATCTCGAAATTCATGCTGCTCTGTGGCATTAAATATAATACATGATAGTGACTGCAACTTCTATTCTCCTTTCAAAACATAGTTCTACAATATTTACGCATAGAGACATAGCCATAGAACTATAAACTAAAGAAACAGACCTTTCAGCCCATCATACCAATGTTAATTATCAAACATCCATTAAAACTATTCCTACATTAATCCCATTATATTTTTCCTCTTAGCTTCTCCCACATTCCACCATTTACCTAAATACTAAGGGTAATCTGCAAGTACAATTTACCCACCAATTTGATGCCTTTGGACTAAAAATTAGTATTAGGTCTTTTGAAAGTGAATGAAAGAGTGGGTGGTAGTAATTTATAACTTTGCAAATGGCAGCTGATACTGGATCAGTGTTTAATTTTAAATTTCATGTTACCAGATATTGTTAACCAAATGTAGTAAACATATGAAAAAAAAGAGTTCAAATTGAATTAGAACAAAGATCACCCATGTGATAGAAAAAGTCTGCAAGGGTGAATAGTTTGCTTCTGTTCATATCTTTTTATATTGAAGGATATGGTGATGCTGGTGCCTGCTTCTCTAAAGGTTTGCAAGTTTATCAAGTAATTAGAAGATCAATTTTTAATGAGGAATGATTGACTTTCCTCTGTTGGAGTATAGAGGGCTCATGATAATAATCTTCTTTGATTACCAGTCAGTGCTCAAGGAGAAGAGAACTGATAAACTGCAAATGTGACATCAGGCCATTGTAGTAGGCTGGGTTGGTTGGACCCTATTATTCAAGTATCCAGGAGTTGTGGCAATAAGTGTACAAGCACAACAAAGTAACTTAGCATAGTTTATTATCACAAAATAGATAGTACAAATAAATCACATAAAATATCTCATAGCAAGTCACAAAGATTTCTGGTCTCACACTTCCTGTTCACCACATGGTTGTTGTTGGGGGAACTCAGATTCCACTCGTGAGACCATCCCTTGGTCCCGGGCATCAATCGTTATTCCAGTCTGGGTAAAGTTCCACTGGAGTCTGAAAAGTTCCTCCAAATATTGTATACAAGCTTTATAAGTGCAGAATCATCAAGAGGCAGACAAATCCTTTGTGCTTGTGCCAGTAGAAGAAAAAAACATATCTTGTCTATTAACACAGTCTTCAGAACACCCTCATACATCAACTGGACATTTTAATGATTACTCCTTGTTATTTCATTTATTAACCTCACAATATCCATGACACACAAAATTCCTAGGGCTTACACAGTATATTAATGATTACATATAAACCATAGAAACTACAGCACAGAAACAGGCCTTTTGGCCCTTCTTGGCTGTGCCGAACCATTTTCTGCCTAGTCCCACTGACCTGCACACGGACCATATCCCTCCATACACTTCCCATCCATGTATCTGTCCAATTTATTCTTAAATGTTAAAAAAGAACCCGCATTTACCACCTCATCTGGCAGCTCATTCCATACTCCCACCACTCTCTGTATGAAGAAGCCTCCCCCAATGTTCCCTTTAAACTTTTCCCCCCTCACCTTTAACCCATGTTCTCTGTTTTTTTTCTCCCCTTGCCTCAGTGGAAAAAGCCTGCTTGCATTCACTCTATCTGTACCCATCATAATTTTATATACCTCTATCAAATCTCCCCTTATTCTTCTACGCTCCAGGGAATAAAGTCCTAACCTATTCAACCTTTCTCTGTAACTGAGTTTCTCAAGTCCTGGCAACATCCTTGTAAACCTTCTCTGCACTCTTTCAACCTTATTTATATCCTTCCTGTAATTTGGTGACCAAAACTGAACACAATACTCCAGATTTGGCCTCACCAATGCCTTATACAACCTCATCATAACATTCCAGCTCTTATACTCAATACTTTGATTAATAAAGGCCAACGTACCAAAAGCTCTCTTTACGACCCTATCTACTTGTGATGCCACTTTTAGGGAATTTTGTATCTGTATTCCCAGATCCCTCTGTTCTACTGCACTCCTCAGTGCCTTACCATTAACCCTGTATGTTCTACCTTGGTTTGTCCTTCCAACGTGCAATACCTCACACTTGTCTGTATTAAACTCCATCTGCCATTTTTCAGCCCATTTTTCCAGCTGGTCCAAGTCCCTCTGCAGGCTCTGAAAACCTTCCTCACTGTCTACTACACCTCCAATCTTTGTATCATCAGCAAATTTGCTGATCCAATTTACCACATTATCATCCAGATGATTGATATAGATGATAAATAACAATGGACCCAGCACTGATCCCTGTGGCACACCACTAGTCACAGGCCTCCACTCGGAGAAGCAATTCTCTACCACCACTCTTTGGCTTCTTCCATTGAGCCAATGTCTAATCCAATTTACCACCTCTCCATGTATACCTAGCGACTGAATTTTCCTAACTAACCTCCCATGCGGGACCTTGTCAAAGGCCTTACTGAAGTCCATGTAGACAATATCCACTGCCTTCCCTTCATCCACTTTCCTGGTAACCTCCTCGAAAAACTCCAATAGATTGGTCAAGCATGACCTACCACGCACAAAGCCATGTTGACTCTCCCTAATAAGTCCCTGTCTATCCAAATGCTTGTAGATTCTGTCTCTTAGTACTCCCTCCAATAACTTACCCACTACCGACGTTAAACTCACCGGCCTATAATTTCCCGGGTTACTTTTCGATCCTTTTTTAAACAACGGAACAACATCAGCCACTCTCCAATCCTCCGGCACCTCACCCGTAGACAGCGACATTTTAAATATTTCTGCCGGGGCCCCTGCAATTTCAACACTAGTCTCCTTCAAGGTCCAAGGGAACACTCTGTCAAGTCCCAGGGATTTATCCACTTTAATTTTCCTCAAGACAGCAAGCACCTCCTCCTTTTCAATCTGTACAGTTTCCATGATCTCACTGCTTGATTCCCTCAATTCCATAGACTTCATGCCAGTTTCCTTAGTAAATACAGACGCAAAAAACCTATTTAAGATCTCCCCCATTTCCTTTGGTTCCGCACATAGCCGAGCACTCTGATCTTCAAGAGGACCAATTTTATCCCTTACAATCCTTTTGCTCTTAATATACCTGTAAAAGCTCTTTGGATTATCCTTCACTTTGACTGCCAAGGCAACCTCATGTCTTCTTTTAGCCCTCCTGATTACTTTCTTAAGTATTTTCTTGCACTTCTTATACTCCTCAAGCACCTGATTTACTCCCTGTTTCCTATACATTTCATACAACTCCCTCTTCTTCTTTATCAGAGTTGCAATATCCCTTGAGAACCAAGGTTCCTTATTCCTATTCAATTTGCCTTTAATCCTGACAGGAACATACAAACTCTGCAATCTCAATATTTCCCCTTTGAAAGCTTCCCACCTACCAATCACATCTTTGCCAGAGAACAACCTGTCCCAATCCATGCTTTTTAGATCCTTTCTCATTTCTTCAAATTTGGCCTTCTTCCAGATCAGAACCTCAACCCTAGGACCAGATCTATCCTTGTCCATGATCAAATTGAAACTAATGGTGTTATGATCACTGGAACCAAAGTGCTCCCCTACACAGACTTCCGTCACTTGTCCTAACTCGTTTCCTAACAGGAGATCCAATATTGCATCCCCTCTAGTTGGTCCCTCTATATATTGATTTAGAAAACTTTCCTGAGCACATTTTACAAACTCTAAACCATCTAGACCCCTAACAGTATGGGAGTCCCAATCAATGTATGGAAAATTAAAATCCCCTACCACCACAACTTTATGTTTCCTGCAGTTGCCTGCTATCTCTCTGTAGATTTGCTCTTCCAAGTCTCATTGACTATTGGGTGGTCTATAATACAATCCCACTAATGTGGCCATACCTTTCCTGTTTCTCAGCTCCACCCATAAGGACTCAGTAGACAAGCCCTCTAATCTGTCCTGCCTGAGCACTGCTGTAATATTTTCCCTAACAAGCAATGCTACTCCCCCACCTTTCATTCCTCTGCCTCGATCACATTTGAAACATCGGAACCCTGGAATATTAAGCTACCAGTCTTGCCCCTCCTGTAGCCAAGTTTCACTAATTGCTATAACATCATAATTCCACGTGTCAACCCATGCCCTCAACTCATCCGCCTTCCCCGCAATACTCCTAGCATTGAAATATATACACCTCAGAAGATTTTTACCACCACTCACAACCTTTCTATCAGCGGATTTGCTTGAACTTTCAACATTTATTTTCACCCCAGCCACACTGTCAGCTCTGGCACTCTGGTTCCCATCCCCCTGCAAATCTAGTTTAAAGCCTCCCCAATAGCACTAACAAACCTCCTTGAAAGGATATTGGTCCCCCTGTAGTTCAAGTGTAACCCGTCTCTCTTGTACAGGTCCCACCTGCCCCAGAAGAGGTCCCAATGATCCTGAAATTTGAAACCCTGCCCCCTACACCAGTTCCTCAGCCACTTGTTCATCCTCCAGAGCATCCTATTCCTACCCTCACTGGCACCTAGCACAGGTAGCAATCCTGAGATTACCACTCTTGAGGTCCTGCTTTTCAACTTCCTACCAAGCTCCCTATACTCACTCTCAAGGACCTTCTCACTCTTCCTTGCTATGTCATTGGTACCGATGTGCACCACGACATCTGGCTGGTCACCCTCCCACTTCAGAATGTCACGCAAGCGATCAGAGACATCCTTGACCCTGGCACCCGGGAGGCAACAAACCATCCTGGATTCTCTGTCACAACCACAGAACCTCCTATCTGCACTTCTAACTATCGAGTCCCCTATCACTACTGCTCTCCTCTTTTTCCACCCTCCCTTCTGGACTGCAGAGCCAGACCCAGTGCCAGAGATCCGGCTACTGCAGCTTGTCCCAGGTAAGTCATCCCCCCCAACAGTATCCAATGCGGTTTACTTGTTGTTGAGGGGAATGGCCACAGGGGAACCCTGCTCTGCCTGCCCTTTCCCCTTCCCTCGCCTGACAGTGACCCAATTTCCTGTCCTCTGCTCCTTTGGCGAAACTACCTCCCTGTAGCTACTATCTATAATCTCCACATAAGTGATAAGTCTGAGTTAAGAAAGAGTCTAGCTATCATCCTACTGACAGATGCTCAGTCATTATTCTACAGACCCCAAATGCTATGAGAAAGAGGTCAGTTGTCATGCCACCTAACAGATATTCAATCATTGCTTTACAAATCCCATATGCTACAGTCATAAAAGGTCAGTCACTGTAAACATTGTCTGTTCATTCCCCTATTACGATGCTGCCTGACATGTTGAATTCTTCTTGCAATTTGTTTTTGCTTCAGTTATTTTAATGTTAGTGGTGGAAAATTTGGAGAAACAATAATCAGGGACAGGATTAGAAGTCATTTGTGGATCAATTAACCAACAAAATTGTGGACTAATTAACCAACAAAATTGTTCAAGGCAAAATATTTCCAATTAACTTGATTGAATTTTTTGAAGAGGCAACATAAGAGGTTGATGAGGGAAATATAGTTGATGTTATTTCCAAAGACATTTGATACAATGCCAAATGATAGTCTGGTCATTAAGATTGACGATATGAAATAAAGCAGCATGAATAGAAAATCAGCTCAACAAGAAATAAGAGAGTAATAGTTTAAGATGTTAGATGGAGAATAGGATACGTGGACTTACCCCCGAGTTGGTACCAGGAATACTACTTATACTTGCATGTACAGGGCATAATTTCTAAATTTGCAGATGGTACAAAAGGATAATGAACTTTGAGAAAGATAGTAACTAATTTCAAGGAAATAAAGGCAGATAGATGGACAGAGCCCATAGGAGAGAGAGAGAGAGAGATGTTTGATGGTGAGAAAAGCAAAGTGTTAACTTTTGGAAGGAAGAATGAGGAGATGATGAGTGGTGTATACATTTGTGCTATAGAAGATAGAGATGGATTTAGATAAAAAGGAACCGTTTCCACTGGCAAAAGGGTCAAGAAGCGGTGCCATAAAATAAATGTGATTGGTAAAAGAATTAAAAATGACATTAGGAACATTTTTTCTATGCAATATGTTGTCCACGTCTGGTCAGCACTGCCACAGATACTAGAGATACCATATTTAGTAGTAAGCTAGCAAGCTTATTTGTATAGCACTTTTCAAACACAAGGCAATTTAAAGTGATTTACATAGAACAAGATATAAAAATCAAACATCATATTTCAGACCATATATAAGAGAATAAAATTACACAAAAATAGATATGATAAGTAGAAGTTACAGTGCAGGAGATTCTAATTAAAAGCTATAGCCAACAGAAAAGTTTTAGGCCTCGATTAACCCTTAAGAGTTTAAAGTTGGGGTGGACTTCAGATCCTCTGGAAGGTTATTCCAGATATGTGGAGTATAGTATTTAAACGTAGTGT
This sequence comes from Mobula birostris, assembly GCF_030028105.1. Lineage (NCBI taxonomy): Eukaryota > Metazoa > Chordata > Chondrichthyes > Myliobatiformes > Myliobatidae > Mobula > Mobula birostris. The sequence continues at coordinate 39,410,927 of NC_092390.1, forward strand.
ACGAAGGGGAGATGGATAAATATAGGAAAGGAAAGAATTTGCAAAGCTGAGGGAAATGCACAGTGGCGCATTTAGAATTTGTTTACAATCATTTTATTTTCCACAAGATTTTGCTATATTATATTTTATCTTTCATAAAGCAATAATTTTTTGTCTGTTTTTAGGAATATGAAATCCAAAAAGATGATGTTTTTATAATTATGGGTGAAGATTCACTAACAGAACAGAGAATGATGGCACTTAAGTATCTTGAGAAGGTAGTTAAGTGTTAAGAAAATTATGAAAATTAGTTCAGCAAAAATATATAATCCTGGCAACTCTGCCAATGTTACTTTATTCTAATCTGTGTTTCCTGCCAGAAGATCTGGCAGCTATCCACTATTCACAAACTGGGTATTTGAAATATTCAGCCTTATCCTGAGGTCCCTTTGAGCTTACCTAGCATGACAACATAAATAAGCAAGTCCAAATCAATAGAGAAACATTCTTTATTTCAAGAATCATGGTTGCTTTCAAACATCTTGTGTTACCATTATTAAATGTTCACACTGATCTAGAGGGTTGAGTATTTCATTTTATTTGGTTATCTAAATTTCATTAGAAACTCATTAGAGAATCAGGATCTTTCAGTATATGGAGTCTCTGTATCACCTTTTTCAAACCTTTTTTGGAGATGGTAGGTACTTATGTGCTCTTACCAAGTGATATTAGAAACAATGGCTGCTGCCTGGCTCTGTTTCTGTACTTCCTGAATGGCTCCTTCAGCTCCTACCCAAATGCTCATCTAAATCAAGCTTTTAGATCTTTTCTTCTGAATTTCCCCTAATTTCACTTTTCATGAAAATACAGGTTATGGGCTTAGAATCAAGAATTTTTGTGTCCATTGTCTTTTTAGATGCTTTAATTCCTGATATGATTATTGCTTTATACCAATTGTTACGTACCCCGTAACTGGGTTGCCAAACTAAGAAAGTTTTATTAAAGAAACAAGCAACACAGTACTCTAATCAAAAGGATAACAAATGCAACAGTTCAGCAATGATAAACACACATGTACACAGAATTAAGATACCAGGATCAATCAAGCTCTATCATCGTCTAGGGGTAAATGACCAGTTTCAAAGTGACGCAGAGTTCAGTTCAATGGAGTTCAGCTCAGTTCACAGTAATCACTGCTGTGGGAGATGGGCAGTGGGGGGAAGGAGAGAGAGAGCAAAAACGAATGAATATTCAAACGGCTTCCACACAGACCTTCGATATTCTTCGCAGTCAGCTTTCGGGCAAGCCCTTTTGTGATGTCTTCTGAGGTCACCGACCGTGACCCCTCCGTTTCCAGATACGATCGTTTCTCTGCGGTGAACCTGGCACCCAGGCAAGGGCGGACACACACTAGGTTCCTGCCGATCGTACCTTTCCACCCTGTGCGTCTATGGCTTGGTCCCGCCACCAGCCCTCCAAAACCTCCCACTGACTTGTGGGAGACACACCGCTTCCAGGGTCTCATTACCTCGGGGTGTCGTGTGTGTCTTGCCTTAGCGAACCTGTCCCTTTTTATCCCCCTGCTGGGGTATCGCCTGTCCATCACTTCAAACAGTTCAGGGTTCAAAGGGGGGGCCGATCTTGACAGCTCTCCTTCCGTCCCTTAATTAACATCTCCAAATGCTGCTCCATTGTTTTCCTTATCTCTCTTTCACCTGAAGACAGGTGGCAGACCAACTGCTGATCCCACTGGTGCCAGCACAGGACAGTTAACATCTTAATCTATGTGTACTCTCGTCACACAATGCATAATCCATATTATATCCCAGAGGATGTTGCAGTAGTTTGTTAAGATCGCCAATTTTTATATTGTTGTGAAGACATTTTAGAATTGGCCTGCAAAAAGAACTTGCAACTGAAAAGTTCATACAAGATTAGTGACTCCATTGTATCCCAGGCAATGAAACTACAAATAAAAGACGTTCTCCTACCATTTAGCCAGCTTTTCCTTGAGATCTTTATCTGAAGGGGACATGACATACATCCATGGGGATGTGAATGACTGGAAAATATAGCCAGTCAGAATGTTATGGTAAATTAAAATTTAAGAAATAACTATAGATACTGGAAACCTAAAATAAAGAGATTAGATGTACATGTGACACTTTATTTTCAAGAAAATGTAACTCCTAGTATGAGTGTACTGTGGCAATGATTTAGTGTTAATATGTTATATATATTATTCAGTTTACTAGATTGATATCATTTAAATCTCTAAGTGAATAATTTCAGCAAAACCTCTTACAACTAGATGTGCACACTATACTGTTGTATATCACCGGAGAAACTGAATTTGCTTTTTACACCAACAAAAATATTTCAATCAAAACAGTTTTTGTACATGATTCTTTAACATGTTGTCTGGAAGGTGAAAGCTTCTGTGATGAAAAGACTATTGAAGGTCAAGCATCAGTTTACACTGCCAGATGTTGTTGTTGAATGTGAAGGTATTAGTACCATAAGGTGAGCTAATTAATATACTTGTTTAGCCACGGAATATCAGCTGAAATAATTTTAGCTTAATTTACTTTCTCCTTTAAAAAGTTTACTAAAAATAAGACACACATAGTATATAAGAAACACTAGCAATATTATTACATTATCTGTTATATGAAATTAAAAATACTGCACACTGCCATTCTCTAAACTGGTCTCTGTATTCTGTTCTTTTGCAGCTTTAATGGTTAACTGTAACCTATGGCATACATGTACACACATACTCTTTTTTGGCCTTCATGAGTGGTCATTTCTGTTTTTAGTTCCCTTGTAAGCAATTCTTTAAACTGAACTATTACACTGGACAACAAAGATTTTACTTCCTGAATACTTTTGGGTGTATTATTGATTTTGGGCTGCTGAAGATAAAAATCACCATGAAATTTCCTTATCACACACAATTTTAAAAAATGCCTATATTTACTATTTAAATTCATAATTCAAGTCAGACTAACTGATGCCAAATATAAGGGAGGCTTTTTTGTGGTCCACAAATCAAACAGGATATCAATGACAGGCAATTCGAAAAACTTCTAGTGATACTGGAGAAAATTCTATGGAAGACGTTCAAGGATGTTGTTGAACATTTTCTTGGCAACTACAGAGCACCAAACTGTGTGCAGGTGGTTGACAACATGCTTCAAGCATGCAAAACCATGAAGTGCAACATGTTACTGAAGATTCATTTTCTGCATTCTCATTTAGACCTCTTCCCTGCAAAGCTTGTTACTGCCAGTGTTGAGCATGGTGAAAGGTTTCACCAGGACATTGCGGTCATGGAGAAACAGTATCAGAGCAACTGGAATCCATCAGTGTTGGCTGATTATTGTTGGACATTTAAGCAAGAAACTTCAGACACTGAGTACAAACAGAAATCATCAACAAAGCATTTTAGCTTAGTTGAAATATTGCAAAGCATCAGCCATTATACAATTAAATTCAAGAAAAGTTAATTTCTTGTTTCTCCAAATTCCTACATGATACAAGTAGTCTGAAATTATATTTGTTTTCAGCCTCAGGTTGTCTAACATAAACCAAAAAGAAAAATTCTGAGGAAGCAACACTTCAAAACAATTTGTTGTCCAGTGTTATCTGTCCTCAAACTTTATCTGATCCTTAAGTGACAGAACTCACCTTTGCTATTACTCAGAATGTGGAACACTTTTGTCCATAACTGAGAATTGCTCCCAAAAATCTTCCCTGATATCTGTTTATTTTATAATCCGAGTTCACACCTATGACATTTTGGTTGATCCAAATTTGTCTGTTGATTGTGTCATCCTCCTGTGCTAATGCTGTAAGACCATGAACTTAAGAAAGTTTGATATCTAACCAGAAGTACAATAAAGATGCTTTGATGGAGGAAAAGTTGGAGTTATCCACATCCCCTGATGTTTACACATTCAAATGCCTCTAAAGGGCAGATCCAGCAGCACTGGAACCCTTTGTGATGACATGTAACTATGTTGCATTATCACATATCATGGATGAGGAAGTATAGTTTGTGCATATATTAACAAATAGTTCAGGATTTCCATTTGAAGTTCAGCATTGACACCACCTCCACAAAGCATCTTGGGACCAGGATTCAGTTGACTCATGTCAATTTTGGTTCATCATGAGTTATGATTTCTTGCTGAAAACGTGACAAGTTTGTGGCTATTTGAGGGAAGGAAGCAGATGGGGAAGGAAGGGGGACAACGGAAGATCAGCAGACAGTGGCCAGACCTGACTACTGGGAAATAAAAATCATCAAAATTAATCTTTTGTATTATTTTATTTATTGGAATTGATAGATAATATAACTGAATAACTTATTATTATTGACTATTATATCAAAGCCAAATAAGCATTGCCTTGTTTGAATTGATTTCACCTCGAAAAACACTGAGGCCTCAGCGTAAGGAGAGAAAGAAAATACCTGCCCAGACTTTGTCTGATGGAGATATTAAACTGTTTATGAATGTAATTGGAGCATACAACATACCAATGAGGAAATGTATTGCCAGGTATGAAACGTATAAAACCTTGTGAAGCTTTGTAAGAAATAATGCTTCATTTTATTCTTTCTACTATAGTATTATGTTGCTATGGTTATTAAAGTCAAAAGGCTCATCACTGAACTGATTTTCCAATTTACTACCCTTTTCCTTTCAAAGGGCCTCTAATTTAGAAATTGGTAGTCTTCTCGGAATACAAATAAAATAATGTTCTCAGAGCACATGCACCAGTTTTATGCAGAGTGATTACCCTACATATATGTCTTGTAGGATCTTCTAAGCCTTCCACATGTTTGCCTGGACTTCTCTGCATCTTTTCACCTCATCCATCATGTTCATCAAGTTGGTATACTTGCCCAGCTAAATATCCCTTGCAGTCATTTCACTACAATAATTTAGACATACTTCTAGAAGAGTTGTGAGTCGTGATCTTGACCAAGGTTAGCATGATTAGGTCCACTACTGCCTCATTTAGTAACGCTAGCAAGTGCCTAGTTATTGGGATATTAATGTAGTATGTGCTGTAATAATGTGTGCAATTTTACATGAGAAAGTGATTGCAAACTGGATGCTAGCAGTAATAAAACAAAGTTTATTGCAGTTACTTGTATGTGGAAGCATGTACAAGGCTCAGTATTTTCTAGCCAGCAGTTCCTAATACCTTAAACAGGCCCCTTTCCTATGTGCTTGATCAGCAGATCAATTGACAATGATAGTAATCTATCCTTCCGCATTCCTTTTCATGGCATGATTTTCTAACCATTCACTCAGTTTATTTTAAGGTGTCTAAGTTGGTGGATAAAAATACTTCTCCTTAAATCTATGTGTTTGGAGAGACTCAAAGCCTACAGCGCTCAGTTTCAATGCTCCGTTTCTTACCACAGCTATATTAAGGGGTGTAAAGATTAGTGCTGCAAGTGCTTTGAAATCAATAGGTCAAAAAATTGAGGGGCTGCCACCAGAAGACAGGTAGTTAATGCAGGGAGGATGGAATTTAGATAACAATTCGTATTATGGAAAGACAGAAGAATGCTGTTTCTCATCTACTGGCTGAAGTTCCCCAACTACTTCTCCACGATGCTGTTGTAATTTCAATCCAATCCTGTCCCACAATATTAGCAAAGGCAATTTCAAAACTCAATAACACCTATTTCATTGACAGGAATAAATTTTATGCACAAAAGATCCTGTGAAAGAAGTTACTTCCACTAAATATGGGAGTTTCTTTTGTAAAGCTTTGGCTATGACAAAGGAGCTATATCGACTGTACAGTATTAATGATAGGGTTGCAGTTAAATGGGAGTAAAGCATGAGTCAGGGAGTAGTTGATTTTTTAAAAAATTTCAGACTTAAATTGGTAAAGCTTCTCTATTTCTTAAAGTCCATATGCCTGCAATCTCCTAGTATTGCAGAGTGGAATTCTGGAGGAATTTGCTGATGGGTTTTGGGATGGGAAAGGTGGATGATTGATAGGGAAGATAGGATGTAAAACATTATGCAATTTAATAGAATTTCTGGACCTTTTTGTTGCTGGATGTGTTCCTGGATATTTTCATTTTCCTAGTTGTAAGTAATCATTATAAATTATGGACAACTTATATCCTTAGGACACAGCCACTATTTGGCTTAACATCTCCTGTGTCTGGCATGACGAGCAATATGCATTATAGGAAGACTGAAGGTCAAGAGGATTCTTTTAGCCAGGTAGCAAAGCAATGATATTAGTGAAATGTTATATAATTTTCTTGTGAAATCATCTATAGAGGAATATATAGCCCTTCTGTGCATTTTAACAATGTCAATACATGCCAAATATTTTGCAGCTAAATTTATAACAAAATTTAACAAAATGATAATTTCATAGCTATTTTTCCCAAATCAGAAAGGTAGAAATCAATTATGTTATACTACTTCAACAGTGTTGTTGTGCATTAGGTATAGAATATCTGCATTTACCAAATACAGATGACTAAAATCGTTACACATTGGCTGAGTAATGTATTGGAACAGAGGGCCATCAGTAAAATCTCTAATGAAAATAGTTCTTTACATAAAATAATTGTTTAATGGATGCCTATAGAGCTGTGTAGGTTCCCACTCATAAACAGGCCCTTCTGCCTATCATGCCTATGCTGACTATCAATTATCACATCTAACTAATTACAATTGTTAGCACTTGATCTGTAGTGGTCTATGTTTTAACAATTCAAGTACATCTGTAGCTACTTCTTAAATATCTGTTTCCATCAACCACACACTATCAGGGTTGAAAAAATTCTTTATCTCCTCTCTAAATCTCTTCACCCTTACTCTGGACCTGTGTTATTGTTTGTGCTCTATTATAATTTCTTGGACCAATTGCCTTGCTCTGCCATCAACAGTAAAGGAAAAGTGGCTATTTTGCAGTCATATAAGAAGACAATATCTATTTTTGTGTAATTTTATTCTCTTATATATTGTCTGAAGTTTGATGTTTGATTTTTATATCTTGTTCTATGTAAATCACTTTAAATTGCCTTGTGTTTGAAAAGTGCTATACAAATAAGCGTGCTTGCTTACTACTAAATCTGGTACCTCTAGTATCTGTGGCAGTGCTGACCAGATATGGACAACATATTGCATAGAAAAAATGTTCCTAATGTCATTTTTAATTCTTTTACCAAAGACATTTATTTTATGGCACTGCTTCTTGACCCTTTTGCCAATGGAAACGGTTCCTTTTTATCTAAATCCATCTCTATCTTCTATAGCACAAATGTATGCACCACTCATCAACCCTTTTCAAATTGTATCCTCTCCTCATTCTTCCTTCCAAAAGTTAACACTTTGCTTTTCTCACCGTCAAACATCTCTCTCTCTCTCCTATTGGCTTTGTCCATCTATCTGCCTTTATTTCCTTGAAATTAGTTACTATCTTTCCTACCCACCTAGATACTAAATTCTTTTTACAACAGCTATGATTTGAAAAATAAAATTGTTGCGTTTCTGCTTGGAGGGAATGATGTAGATAGATGAACATAAAATGTATTTTAATCTTGTATAGATCCAAGTGCAACCTTTTGTGCAAGTTACCTTCCAGCAATCAATGTATCAGACAAGTATTGCCGATGGATCCCAGCCATGTTGGAATGAAAAACTCGAAATGAATTTCAAGTAATTTATGTAAAATCATATATTCTAAATAATGTAGCTGACATAATAATTAAATCTGCATATTTTTTCAGTAATCATTTGAGAATTCACAGGTTATTGAATAGCTGCATACAGAATACATGCAACACGCTGGAGGAACTCAGCAGGTCGTGCAGCATCCTTGGAAATGATCAGTCAACGTTTCGGGCCAGAACCCTTCGTCAGGACTGATCGTTTGCACGGATGCTGCCCGACCTGCTGAGTTCCTCCAGCGTGTTGTGAGTGTTGCTTTAACCCATCTGCAGAGTATTTTGTGTTTACAGAAAACATGCTTTTTCTTTACCTTTTAGTTTGAGGCAATTGTACTTTGAATTCAAAGTTTCTTATTAATGTTGAAGACTAGATCAAAACTTTTATAGAATAAGCTGAAATTCATGTGCACAGCAGTTTTCAAAATTCATATTGTAGAGATGTCTCTATTTTCAAATTATGATTGCATTGATTGCAATTTATCTTTCAAAGATTAAGTAAAGATTATCCTTAATGAGATTCCTTACAATATAAGTAGTAAAAATAATGATTGTCTCCAATTCATGCTCGTCTTAAGAAAATATATTTCTTCCCAAACAATTATTTGCAATATAAAAGAATCACTAGAGTTACAACAAAATTCCATGATAAGAATGGTTAATTACTACAATTTTAATGCAACAAATTTAGAAAAATGTTGATTGTGTCTTAATTTTTGGGAAAATTCCAAACTTCTTTTATTATAGATCGCCCAATGGAGATTATAACAGTACAGCATTATACAAGATGGAGGACAAAATATTAATTAATGTATTTGATAACTTAATTGTTGCAACTCCAGAGGTAATTTACTTTGCAGTAAAATTTTAAAAATCAAGTACGTTAGCACACATTGTGTGGACAGGGTATCAGGTTTTCTAGGCTATTGGATGTTATTCCTCTTAATACTCTAAAATACTTTCATTTTTTAAAAACATGTTACATGGTATTATATAACATTTCCCAGTAAACCCTGCAAGTTTAAGGGTGCATTGGAATCAGGATGCTCCTAAATTCCGTGAGTGCTTGGGGACCAAGTCCCTGCTGAGTTTCAAGACAGTGTGGGAACTAGGACCCTGGTTTAAAAAAAATTCCTCATGTTATTTGTACTTCTTTTGCCAATCACTTTCATTCTCTATTCCCTAGTACTTTACCCTCTACCATTTGGGAATAATTTTTTTGCTATTTATTCTGTGCATACCTTTGATGATACTCCTATCAAATGGCCTTGCAACGGACTTTGTTCCATTGAGAACAACTTTAGTTTCTCCAGTTTACCAATAGAACAACAATCTTTCATCCATTTTCTTAATTCTCTCCTCTGCACTCTCCAAAGAATACACATCTTTCCCAACATATGGAATTCAGAACGGAACATGATACTTCACATATGGTTGAACTAAGGTTCACCATGACTTCTCTGCACCTATTCTTCCCGCCTGATGATAAAACTCAGGATTCCAATTGCTAAAATACTTTCTTAATCTGTGCTGCCACATTCAATAAACTAATGTGAACATAAAAACAGGCGGAGGAATCAAATCTGTATGCTACAATACTGTTCCATAAGTTTTGTTCAGCACATTGTGGGCCAAAGGTCCTGTCTCTGTGCTGTGCTGTGCTGTTCTGTGTTCGAAGTTCTAATCATTTACTTTAGCTCTACTTCTCTCCACTAATCCCTTATCCCATATGGAAAAGTTATCAATTCATCTTGAACATACTCAGCAATAATCCTCCTGAGGTTGCTTGCATTTCAAGCATTCACTGCCTTCTAGGGAGCCTCTCATCTTTGCCTTGAATGGGCAATTACTTGTATTAGGCAGAACCTCTTTCACACTAGGAGTATTTCACACTAGCCCTCATAAACAAAAAACATGCAACCTATGGTCTCTATTTTACGCTGGCTAACGACAAATCCCTCAAACCCCTCTGCCTCATCATTGAGGTGTAAGTTCATTCACGGTTTACATTAATGATGACATAGCAGATGGGCAGTGGTTGCTGTAACTGAAAGAACATTGCTTGCGTTATAGCATGCACCAAAGGAGCTACAATGTAACAGAGGGCTTATGACATATCTATAGGTAATACTGTACTGAAAGTAACGGAAAAAAGTCAATGCTTTTCTGTGAACTTTGCAATTACATTTCTTGTATTTCATATAACTTTCACAGAGAAGAAAATGGTGATCAAAAATGCAGTCTGAATGCTCAACACTTTTTAGTTATAGCTGCTAGCTTTTGATTCTGCTACACATGCGGGCATCTGCTAGTAACCCTGTCAAATAATTTCAAAGACCTCTATCAGATCACGTCCTAGTATCCTGTTTTCTACGGAATATTTTCTCAACCCTAACCTTTTAACTCTGGTATCATCCTCAAACATTTTAAAGTCCTTGCGTTTTATGATAAGTCATTCTTCAATTGTTTGAATCTAACTGCACCATGTTACAACTCTTAAATATATGACATCATTTAAAAAAAATAGAAACATGACATGGCTGGGTTGATTCATGGCAGATTGTTCACTTGATAATATGCAAGTATGCTTGAGCAATAATTTATGAATGAGCTCCATTTCGTTTGTAATTTGTGTACCAATTCCACAAAAAAAAACAAATTCTGAAATAACGTACATTGATGATTTTGCACAAGGGTAATATAAATAGATAGATGCTTTATTGACCCCAAAGGAAATTACAGTGTCACAGTGGCATTACAAGTGCATAATCAATCTTCAATTTAATTTCATTTTGATATCCTCCTGTGAAAAAGGATAACAACATTGAATTGGGAAAAGATTATCCATGTTTTGTGATTTCTGGAAAGTCAGATCCATACGGCATGAACTATTTGTTTAGATATTTTAATACTTATAATAAATAAATAATTTAATTAAAATCTTTCATCATAGAATGACTGCCCTGAGGCATGCGGAATTAAACCACATATCAGGAATTGGCTAGGATCCATTTCTATCCCTTTTCGTACTATTCTGGAACAATCAAAGGTATTCGTTATAGTTGAATCATTATAAAGTAGCCATGGTCTATATTGATGTCATTTTGAAAATGTCTTTCTTTTTTGGTGATGTCTACTTAGGTCAGCGGAACTTTCAGACTAGACACCCCAGTAATGTTACTGGGATACACATGGAAGAAAATAGAGGCAGGCTCTTGTGAGCAATTTTATGAATTCGGACTTGCAGAAAGTTCCCTCTTAACAATTTTTATCACTCTGGACCCTCAGGTTTTATGTTCAGACAATGTAAGTCTGTATTTCGTTGCAATTGATTAGAAATAATTATTATTCAGCTCATCAATCATTAAAAACAATAACCAATAATAAAATAATCATTAATAACTGAATTGATTGGGGCAGTTTAGGTGTATCTTACCATACCACTATATTTTTTTCTAAATTTGTAATCCTTTCCTTTAGGAAAATAAACAACCCCCTCTATGGCAGGTTAGTAATCTATTTAGAAAATATCTACCACTTGATACATTGAACCAATAATGTAGCTTTTTATAGGGAGATTTAACGGTATTTTCTTTGCTTTTTTAGTTAGATACAATGGAAGATGAGGAGATTTTGTACATGGCACACACCTTTCAAAAGGAAATTTATAATTACTTCCCAAAGAGAAGAGTTGTTGTCAATGTTATTGACAGTGAATGCAGAGTTGGCATTGTTACAAGATATATCAAGCCACTTTGTCCACCCCGAGAACTGCTTGATGTATTTCCAGAAAATTCAGAGGCAACCTTTGTATGTTATACTTAATTATTTAACTATGAAGCCAACAATTGAAGCTAAGATTCTTAGAGATAGGATCTATAGGCATTTAGAGAATCATGATCTGATCAGGGACAGTCAGCATGGCTTTGTGAAGGGCAGATCGTGTCTAACAAGTCTGATAGAGTTTTTTGAGGAGGTGGCCAGGCATATAGATAAGGGTAGTGCAGTGGATGTGATCTATACAGATTTTAGTAAGGCATTTGACAAGGTTCCACACGGTAGGCTTATTCAGAAAGCTAGAAGGCATGGGATCCAGGGAAGTTTGGCCAGGTGGATTCAGAATTGGCTTGCCTGCAGAAGGCAGAGGGTGGTGGTGGAGGGAGTACATTCAGATTAGAGGATTGTGACTAGTGGTGTCCCACAAGGATCTGTTCTGGGACCTCCACTTTTCGTGATTTTTATTAACGACCTGGAAGTAGGGGTAGAAGGGTGGGTTGGCAAGTTTGCAGACGACACAAAGGTTGGTGGTGTTGTAGATAGTGTAGAGGATTGTCAAAGATTGCAGAGAGACATTGATAGGATGCAGAAGTGGGCTGAGAAGTGGCAGATGGAATTCAACCTGGAGAAGTGCAAGGTGGTACACTTTGGAAGGACAAACTCCAAGGCAGAGTACAAAGTAAATGGCAGGATACTTGGTAGTGTGGAGGAGCAGAGGGATCTCGGGGTACATGTCCACAGATCCCTGAAAGTTGCCTCACAGGTGGATAAGGTAGTTAAGAAAGCTTATAGGGTGTTAGCTTTCATAAGTCGAGGGATAGAGTTTAGGAGTCGCGAGGTAATGATGCAGCTCTATAAAACACTGGTTAGGCCACACTTGGAGTACTGTGTCCAGTTCTGGTCACCTCACTATAGGAAGGATGTGGAAGCATTGGAAAGGGTACAGAGGAGAATTACCAGGATGCTGCCTGGTTTAGAAAGTATGCATTATGATCAGAGATTAAGGGAGCTAGGGCTTTACTCTTTGGAGAGAAGGAGGATGAGAGGAGACATGATAGAGGTGTACAAGACAATAAGAGGAATAGATAGAGCGGATAGCCAGTGCCTCTTCCCCAGGGCACCACTGCTCAATACAAGAGGACACAGCTTTAAGGTAAGGGGTGGGAAATTCAAGGGGGATATTAGAGGAAGGTTTTTTACTCAGAGAGTGGTTTGGTGCGTGGAATGGACTGCCTGAGTCAGTGGTGGAGGCAGATACACTAGTGAAGTTTAAGAGACTACTAGACAGGTATATGGAGGAATTTAAGGTGGGGGCTTATATGGGAGGCAGGGTTTGAGGGTTGGCACGACATTGTGGGCTGAAGGGCTGTACTGTGCTGTACTATTCTATGTTCTATGTTCTATGTTGTAACACAATGTGCAGACAATGCTAAAAAGAAGCCGCCCACCATTCTAGGCAAAATAACCTAGGCTCTGTCACCCCAACTAACTCTTTCCCTACAACTCAGATGTGTAATACCAGAAGAGATCAACAAGTTTTAGGTCTTATCCTATTACTCTCAGCTGAAACACTGGCTCCCACATCCTTCATGCTGGCATGTTTTAATGTCCTCAGAAAATCTGAATATTCTCAATGACATTATTTGATACCAACATTTGTTCAAATATGGGTACCAAGTAACACAGATAAAGTGTGCCCAGTAAAGCAAAACAACAGGTTTATAAGGGCATTGAAGTATTTTATATTTTGCTGCCTTATTCTAAATAAATTGCCATACCACAGTTAAATTACAATAACCTAATTAAATTGTTTTTAATTTTTTTATTTGGGGATACAGCACAGTAACAAGCCCTTCTGGCCCAAAGAGCTTGCATCACCTAATTACACCCACGTGATCACTTCACCTACCAACCCATGCACCTTTGGAATGTGGGAGTGTACATAGTACTTTAAATGTCGACTCACCAGTGACTTATTGAGGGGAATCACTGCAGGAGAACTCTGCAATGACTGCCCACTCATCTTACTTTTCCTGGTGGTCACCATCTATATGAAGCATGTACCTTGATTTTGACCACCTCAATAAAAGTTTCATCTACGAGGTTCTCAGCACTCCCGAGAATATCAAATTCAAACATGTTTTGTTTTTACCTCCAATGTCAAGAGCCACACCTGGGTGCACTTCACACATCTTGCAGGAGGAACATTCCACTGCCTTAACTCATATTGTGCCTACAATGAGTCAAGTACTGAAGATGAACAGCAAAAATAAAACTTTACCTGCTCTTACCTAGAGGCCTTCACCATAACCTCAACCTCCCAGCCTACCATTTCTGCTCCGAATAGCTGGTTAATCTTATCTTATTTTTATTGGATAAAGCACCCTTCTATAGCCAATCCAAAAGGCTTGCCTTTTTAGAGTTCCTGCACTCATTTGAAGTACCCAGACCTCAACCTCTTGACTTCCTATGCTAGCTCCTTCTCACAATAGCCACTTTACTTAACCCAACTCTCTTTTTATTGGCTGTTGATCATTAGATAATTAGATATCTTATAGTACCTCATTTAATTTGCTCTAAAGTAAAACTCAGACGTAAATCCCGAGACTCACACCTTTTATGCTCTCTGCTCCTAAGTTTTGTAAAGTAGGGTAGCTAGTTGGCTCAGGGGATTCTGAGCTGTTGATTTGGGTTTGGAACAAAGGACTGAACCTGCTGTTGGGGGTTTTCTCTCAGGCAGGAAGGGGGCGTAGAGATGGCAGGAAGTGACAGAGAAGACAGAGGTAGTGAATAGATGGTGGTATTGGGTGATAGGAGTTGTATGGAGGAAGGCAAATGGCAGGTTTCTAGGAAATGGAAAAAATAAGTGGCAGGTTTAGGGTTGTAGTGGATTTGAAGGAAGGAAGAGTGTAAAGTTTTGGTGAGTTTTGAATGTGGACCTGTTTCTGATATCAATACAATTAGATTATCTAAGGATTTGAAAATAGCAGTAGGAGATGTGGATGCAAATCCTTTAGGAGGTGGGGCACACTTAGTATTTTGTAAAGGTAGTAAACGATATGAGAAAATTTTGGGGTTAAAAGCTGTGGGAGGAAGGACAGTAACATCAAGGAATTATATTGAATGACAGTGGCTTTAAGGAGTAATCTCTGGAGTGCCTCTAGATGTATCCATACACCAAGTTAAAAATAATTTAGTTTAAAGTTGGTCATTCAATACTGGCAACAGTAGTAGAGTGTTGGAAGCACAGTAATTGTAAGGTCATCAGTTTTGGGTGGATGGGAAATAAATGGACCCAAAATCTTGGGTTGTTTAATGTGGATTATGGTCCCAGCGTACCCATTCTGTCACTCCTCCAAGATTTTTCTCTTTGCCTGCTGTTGATTTCAGCCTTCAGGGAAAAAATCAAGATGAGGACTGATCGTTTATCAATGGCACAGGAAGTTCAGAAAATTACGCAAGGCAGATATTATGGATTCTTGCATATCTACATAGATGATTCAAAAGATCTAGTGACAGGTTATTCAGCTGTTTCTGTTTATATTTCAAAGTTTCAGGTGACTATTAGGAAAAGGTTCTCAGAGAAAGTATCAGTATTCACACCTGAGATGGTTGCTGTCACTTTAGCCTTGGAATAGGTTGAAGAAGATTGCCTTGATTATGTACTTCTGTGCTCTGATATATTCTTGGTCTTGACATCTATTTAAGCAGATATTTCAAACTGTAGGCCAGACATTCTTTTTGAGATTGGACAACATCTGTTGAAGCTGCAGAGTCTAGGCCTGGGGTATACATTTCACATGGGTTCCTGCCCATGTTGGAGTTGAGGAAACAAGGTGGCAGACATTCTTGCCAAGCAAACACTTAAAATTATGGATATAATTGTAGTGTTGCCTTTGAATAAAGTGGAGATGAAAGCCATATTTAAAAAGGTCTGTTCAATCACTGTGGCAACAAAATTGGGATAAGGAAAAGAATGGATGACATTTATATAAAATTCAGAGTATGGTGAGAACTCAGCTAGGAAATGGGTATAAAAAGAGGAAAGAAGTTATACTTGCATGTTTATGCATTGGACATACTAGCTTGAATAATTACTCATTCAGAATTAATATGCATGATATGGGCATTTGTAGGAAGTGCACTTCTCAAGAAATGGTGCAGCATATAATATATCGTTTGTATGCAGTTCCTATGAGGTGCAAAGGAAACACTAATTTCTAAATTGAGATCTTTGGGACAGACACAGTTTAACAAGGGAAGCTTGTTAGGATATCACTGCCATCCTAATGTACTGTATATATAGTAAATGCATATTTGACTTTCTGAAAAGCTTTAGATTTATTGATATTATTTGAGGTTTCTTTTAGGGAGGGAATTTTGTGGGTATACTTCCTGTCTCTTGGCTCCACAGTCTAGCTCAGCAGGTGGTGGTAATGAGCTTTATTTAGGTCTGCCGATTGCTATGAAACTTTACAAGAAGAAGAAAAAGTTCTGTAAAATGAAGCAACACACATCAAAGTTGCTGGTGAACGCAGCAGGCCAGGCAGCATCTCTAGGAAGAGGTATGGTCGACGTTTCGGGCCGAGACCCTTTGTCAGGACTAACTGAAGGAAGAGTTAGTAAGGGATTAGAAAGTGGGAGGGGGAGGGGGAGATCCAAAATGATAGGAGAAGACAGGAGGGGGAGGGATGGAGCCAAGAGCTGGACAGGTGATTGGCAAAGGGGATATGAGAGGATCATGGGACAGGAGGCCCAGGGAGAAGGAAAAGGATGGGGAGGGGGAAACCCAGAGGATGGGCAAGGGGTATAGTCAGAGGGACAGAGGGAGAAAAAGGAGAGTGAGAGAAAGAAAGTGTGGATGGGGTACGAGGGGGAGGTGGGGCATTAGCGGAAGTTAGAGAAGTCAATGTTCGTGCCATCAGATTGGAGGCTACCCAGACGGAATATAAGGTGTTGTTTCCTCCAACCTGAGTGTGGCTTCATCTTTACAGTAGAGGAGGCCGTGGATGGACGTGTCAGAATGGGAATGGGATGTGGAATTAAAATGTGTGGCCACTGGGAGATCCTGTTTTCTCTGGTGGACAGAGCATAGGTGTTCAGCAAAACGGTCTCCTGGTCTGCGTCGGGTCTCGCCAATATATAGAAGGCCACATCGGGAGCACCGGACGCAGTACACCACCCCAGCCGATTCACAGGTGAAGTGTCGCCTCACCTGGAAGGACTGTCTGGGGCCCTGAATGGTGATAAGGGAGGAGACCAGACTGGGAGACCGTTTTGCTGAACACCTACGCTCTGTCCGCCAGAGAAGGCAGGATCTCCCAGTGGCCACACATTTTAATTCCACATCCCATTACCATTCTGACATGTCCATCCACGGCCTCCTCTATTGTAAAGATGAAGCCACACTCAGGTTGGAGGAACAACACCGTATATTCCGTCTGGGTAGCCTCCAACCTGATGGCATGAACATTGACTTCTCTAACTTCAGCTAATGCCCCACCTCCCCCTCATACCCCATCTGTTATTTATTTTTATACACACTTTCTTTCTCTCACTCTCCTTTTTCTCCCTCTGTCCCTCTGACTATACCCCTTGCCCATCCTCTGGGTTCCCCCCCGCCCCCTTTTCCTTCTCCCTGGGCCTCCCGTCCCATGATCCTCTCATATCCCCCTTTGCCAATCACCTGTCCAGCTCTTGGCTCCATCCCTACCCCTCCTGTCTTCTCCTATCATTTTGGATCTCCCCCTCCCCCTCCCACTTTCTAATCCCTTACTAACTCTTCCTTCAGTTAGTCCTGATGAAGGGTCTCGGCCCGAAACATCGACTGTACCTCTTCCTAGAGATGCTGCCTGGCCTGCTGCGTTCACCAGCAACTTTGATGTGTGTTGCTTGAATTTCCAGCATCTGCAGAATTCCTATTGTTTCTGTAAAGTGAAACTCACTTGCTCAGTAGGGAAATTGTTGGAGACTTTGACAAGAAGAGCCAATAGCTTTAGAAAGATGAAATAGAAGCTTTTGTAGCTAATACAAATGGAAGGGGATTACTTCTGGTGACAAAGATTTCAAATGCAGAAGGGAATGTTCTACTAAATACAGTTCTGCTTGTATATGTACATGTACCCGTGCATATCTGTGATGCTTTACTAGGTCGTGGAAAAGGTATTTGTCATTCTGCTTAAGAAAGCATATATGCAAAAATACAAAGGCTGTGGTCATCCCTCAGACAGATTGGTTAAATAGTTATGAATGAAGTGCCACAGAGATACTCACTTTGTTCGTTTGTGACATTCACACAATTACACGTGACACAAGTTTTTGAGGCTGCCTTTATCATTGGCTTTACCATTATGACAAACATCACATTATATTATATATTTTCTGTGGTCCCTCAGTGATTCAGTTTTGCACCCTAGGTGCACAGCTGAGCAAAGCTTGAAGTCATGACCTCTGACCTGAACTCCTTACATTGTTCCTGGCACCAGTATCCGGTCATGTTCACTTACAAATTGTGAAGCACCAGATGAAATCCAGTCGCCTAGTGAAGCACAGGTTTGCAATTATTTCTGGAGGTATGTCCTTTGAAACCAGAAACATGTTCTATGATGGGGACATCATGAGAAGGCAGAGGAGATTTGCTAATAGTGATTATTTGGGTGAGTAATGCAAATAGTTGGATAAATTAGAACATCAAGACAATTCAGATAAAGTAAATTAACGGTGATTCTCAAGCTTGGGGTTCTGAGAAGATAGTTGATGGAGTACACTTGAAGTGATATTTCAAATGTGGAAAAGTGTGCAAGATAAAATGAAAGTGAATCTGCAAATGCATTCACATTTCCTGACAAGGTTAAGTCATTCAAACATAGGTTTAAGCCTTAATATGCATGAAATTAATCACAACCCTGCACCACCCCTCCCCCCATGCAGCTCTGTCACCAGCAGCACACTCATAAGAAAAGCATAATTTTTCTTTCTTCTGTTGACAAGGAAAATGCTTTCATCTCAGCTTCCCACTACGTTCCACAAAATGTCATTTGGTTTGTTAAACCAGGTTTTTACCTTAAATTATCCTAGATTCATTTCAGACTTGTCACCTCTTTACGTAAGTTCCCTAATGCCATCTTTAAATTTGTTCTTTATAAGTCATTTTGTCATTCAACTTTACTGCTGCACAACATGCTTGCTATTGAGACATGAAAGCTAAAAGTAATATTATAATTATGCGGAGTACTGATCTTGGTTACTCGAACATACAGAAATTACTTTCAGGTTTCTTGTCTGCTATTATTCCAGCTGAATTTTACTGTGAGAATATATTAAGTATTTAAATTAGTGAAACCATAGCAATCATTTGTAAGTTTTTAAAGTAAATGATCTTGTCTATTTTAAATGTACAATTGAATCAAAATACAAGTAATTAGTATATATTTTTCCATTTTAGAATCTTATAGCTAGATTTGTGTCCTTGATTCCATACTTTACAGATAACCTAGAATTTTCAGATGGATGCAATATTTGGCTGACATCACAGGTAAGTGGGTCACTGGAGATTATGATATACTTCAAGAAGTATTGTAAATTGGTCATTTACATTATTAACACCTCTGAGATAGGTTTATAGATGTGATAGTTTACAAGATGATTAACAGTGATAGTCTATTAATGTTTTCCCATATAAGCTGTGAGAAATGAGTTTTCCCATTAACACTGAAGAAAGTTATCAGAAATTACAGCAGGATCTTGGTCAGCTGGGTAAGTGGGCCAAGGAAAGGCAAATGGAGTTTAATTCAGATAAAGATAGGACAGGCAAATGGGACTAGTTAAATGGATATCTTAGTTGGCACAGGCAAGTTGAGTCAGAGGGTCTGTTTCCCTGCTATATAACTCTAACCCAATAGCCATGATAAGCATCTTTGCAATTCATTCATGATCATCTTTCATTGGAATGTGACTATACATATATTAAGTTACATTGGTGATACCTATATGAATGAAGCTTACTTGAGGATTGCTGATTAATGCCCCAATTCATACTATTTTTCTTCAGCAATTTCTTAATCTGGTACTTGGAAGTAAAGAGGATCATGCTGTCCTTCTTTGTAACTATTTCTTGTACATGAAAGTGAATGCTTTTGTACTTTTAGGAACCTCAATTCTTGAAGTAAGTTTAACGTTTATAATGATTTATCTTTCTGCAATCTATGTGTTTGCTATTTACATGGAAATTCTTATATTCAATGTGATGAAAAGTTACAACTAGGAAGACAAAGAAGTAAAAGGGCACATAGACAATCTCCAGGTTCAAATTTAATCTATAGTTTTAAAAATGATACTTGTTTGAAAGTAATGGCAAAGGAATGAGGATTGATGGGTGAACGTAGGAACAAAATTAGCAGACTTCAAGATTTCTACAGATATGTGTGGAGAGCATTTTGACGTTGCATCGCAGACTGGCATGGAGCCTCCAATATACAGGACTGGAGGCTGCAGAGGGCTATAGGCTCAGCCATCTCCACCATGGGTACAGAATCCTGAAGACTCTCACTCAACAATTCAGAAACACATTTTTCCTCTTTGCTATCAGATTTCTGAATAGTCCATGAATCCACGATTACTACATCATTATTCCTTGCATTTGCAATATTTATTTATGTTGTAATTTATAGTAATTTTATGTTTTGCACTTACTGCTGCCACAAAGCAATGCATTTCATGTCTTATATCAGTGGTGACAAATCTGATACATTTCTGAGCTGTCTTTCTTTTCTATGTACTCACAATATATGATTTTTAGTTTCTCAATATCATCCCAAATATTTCTCTGCTTTGAGCAGACCTAGGCCAAAGGTTCCTTGAAATCCATGGCGATGTTGCATTTTTTCAAGGAAGTTTTGAGCACAACCTTGCAACGTTTTTCTCTTTTTGCCTGTTTTTTTTCCTTCCACAACAGAGGTTGAGGCACAGTATCTGTTTCAGATGTCTGGTGTCTCTGGTGTCAGGTATGCAAACAATATGGCCTGCCAATGTAGCTGCGTCAGGACATCTAGATTCTTAATGCTGAAACTATTGGCCTGGGATTGAATGATGACATTAATTTGCTGACCCTTGCAGTGAATTTAAAAGATTAAGGCAAAACATTGTTGGGAAACCTATAAGTCATGTGGATGGAGGATTAAACAAATGGATATGGGGGGAGTAAGGGAAGGGAAGACAAAAACATTGAATAATTTGTTCAAAGGCAAAGAGGCATGGTTTGTGAACATCAAAGGAGATGTTGATGCAGAAAAATATGAAACAACAGAAAATTTTGGAAACACTCAATAGGTCAGAAAGCATTCACAGATGCTTTTATTTGAGATATGGGTTGTAATTGGGGTAACTCCTTTACATCTCTGTAGCCTACAATTGCAGTGGGTTTTCTTGGACATGAAGTTAATTTTGTCTTGATCTAATCACAGTTGAATAGAGAGACCTTTGATGCCAATCATTTTGGGCTCATGCTTCAGTGAAATGGGATTTAAGAGAATTGGTCACCTTATGGGCAGTCCCAGGTACTATTGAGAAAGAGGTTTAGAATTTTGATTAAGAATGTACATAGTTAGATGTAGTACCAAAGAACAAGAGATGCGGTTTTGATGTTGTTGATTAGAAAAGGAAGAATAGTTTGGAGAAGCAAACAGGAAAGTAAGAGTGATCATGAGAGAAGTGTTGATCAAGGAAAGGGGCAGATGACCGATTAGTGTTAGGGTTTCCCTCAATACAAATAGTGCCAGGAAATCAGCCTTATCCAAACACATCATGCAATTCTAGAATGCCTATTTCCGAAGAGATTCCAATTTCATTCCCTATGCAACACCCGGCAGAGGAGAGACCTAGATCCATTCCAATTTGCCTTCTGTCACAACAGGTCAAAAGCAGATTCTATTTCATTGTCCTTCATTCATCACCGAAACACTTGAACTTTTAAGATGCATACACCAGGATGCACTTCATTGACTGCAGCTCAGCACTCAACACTATCATCCCCTTGAAATTCATCACTAGGTTCAAGACCTGGGCTTCGATACCTCCCTGTGCAACTGGATCCTCAATTTCCTCACTTGAAGACCGCAGTCAGTGTGCATTGGGAACAACATCTCCTCCACACTCACCATCAACACTGGTGTGTACTTAGCACTTGCTTTGCTCACTTTATACCTATGATTTTGTGTCTAAGTACAACTACAATTCAGTGTTTACATTTGCTGATAGCACCACTGTTGTTGGCCAAGTCAAAAGAGATGATGAATCAGCATTTAGGAGAGAGAGTGAAAGTTTGGTTGAGTGGTGCCACAACAAGAACCTCTCAGTCAATGTCAGCAACATCAAAAAGCTGATTATTGACTACAGGAGGAAGAAGCAGGAGATCCATGAAGTAGTCCTCATTAAGAGATCAGAGGTGGAGAGGGTCAGTAGGTTTAAAATTTCTTGATATTGTCATATCAGAGGATCTGTGCTGGGACTGCTATGTAGGTGCCATCAGAAAGAAGGCACGACAATGTTTCTACTTTCTTAGAAGTCAGCGTAGTTTTGACATATCAACAAAAATTTCAACAAACTTCTGTAGCTGCAGAGTGGACAGTATCCTGACTGGTTGTATCACAGCCTGCTATGGGAACACCAATGCACAGGAATGGAAAAGACTACAAAAAGTAGTGGATACAGCCCAGTCCAACCTCTCCACCATTGAGCATATTTAAATAGAGCGCAGCCTCAAGGAAGCAGCATCTATCATCAAAGACCCCTGCCGTCCAGGCCAAGCTCTCTTCCAGCTAAAACCATTGAGTAGGAGGTACAGAAGCCTTAGATGCCATGTACCAGGTTCAGGAAGTTAATACCCTACAATTATCAGACTCCTGAACCGGCATGGGTAACTTCTCTCCCTAGAAGTCTGAACTGATTCTACAATCCACACAGACTTACTATCAAGGAATAATTATAATTCATGTCTTAAGTATTTTTTTTACTTGCAATAGTTGTGTTCTTTTACACATTGGTTCTTGTCAATCTTTGTTTATATATAGTTTTTCATAAATCCTATTATATTTCTTTATTTTCCTGTAAAAGTCTTCAAGAAGACACATTTCTAAGTAGTATAACAAACTATATATCAGATTCAGAATCAGGTTTAATATCACTGGCATATATTGTGACATTTGTAAACTTTGCTGCAGCAATACAATGCAATGCATACTAATAGTGAAAGGATAAAAACTTAATGATGAATGTCACCTTTGTGAGACATCGCTCCTTGAAGATGTCCTGGATACTGTGGAGGCTGGTGCCCGTGATGGAGCTGACTAATTTTACAAGTCTCTGCAGCTTACTTTGACCCTGTGCAGGAGTCAACCCCCACCATACTAGATGGTGATGCAGCCAGTTAGATAATAACGCAGTTTGCTAATAAATTTTATTTTGACTTTGAGTATGATGTGCAGTATAGAGTACTTGGAATATTTGCAAACTTTATGAGAGAGGGAGAAATTTATTTATTTATTAATTGGCATTCAGCACTGAGTTACCCTTCTGGCCCTTTGAGCCACGCTGCCCAGCAATCCCTCAATTTAATCCTAGCTTAATCATGGGAAAATTTCCAATAACCAATTAATCTACCAGTCAGTATCTCTTTGGACTGTGGGAGGAAACTGGAGCACCTGGAATAAACTCACGTGGTCACAGGGAGGACATACAAACATGTTTCAAAATTTTGGGGTTGTGCTTACTTCTGCATATTTGGTCCATTTGGTCCAATTGTGAAGTGCTGTCAATGTTGCCAAGACTAAAAATTTACAGCATTGTTTCTCAAATGGACATATATTTTAGACTTGCAAAATTTGCAAGTTTGCTATACCGGATTCGACATTTTTTAATTGCTTTTATTTTCTGCATAAAGTGATTGAATAATCAATATTTTCTAGAATGAAATACAATTATGGCCATTTCTAGGTAATTTTACATCATTCCAGAAATGTAACCAAGAATTTCCCACCTCTCCCAGCTGCCTACTCATGGTTCTGCCTCCTTCTACTACCCATTGTGTTTTCCTCTATTCCTTCTTCACCTTTCCAGCCTATCACCTCCCTGCTTCCCCTCCCCCACCCCTTTATCTTTCCCCTTACTGGTTTTTCACCTGGAACTGACCAGCCTTCTCCTTCCCACCCTCCCCCCACCTTCTTTATAGGGCCTCTGCCCCTTCCTTCTTCAGTCCTGACAAAGGGTTCCGGCCCGAAACGTTGACTGATCGTTTCCACGGATGCTGCCGGACCTGCTGAGTTCCTCCAGCGTGTTGTGAGTGTTACTTTGACCCCAGCATCTGCAGAGTATTTTGTGTTTACGTTTCCCATTAGGCCTCTTTCAACTAATTGAGCAATGTTCATTCCTTTGACCATCACTTCACTTCGAGATTGGACAAGAGCTAAAGTTCTTTAGAAATCCTTTTGAATGAATAAAGGCAATGGACTGAGCTGTCTGCCATCACACCATCAATCAGCCAGTCAAAATTAAATGCAGCCTTGAATTTCAAGAAAATATCACAGAGAAAGGTGTGGTGCTTGGAGATCACATTGAGTCAGCACATTCTAATTATTCCTATGTAAGGCTGTCATGTAGCTTTTATACTCTTTCTTGGAAGCAACACATTGGCAATGGTGATTTCAATAATATCTTTCAGAAGCATACTTGAGAGTAGAGTTGCCATAGCATAGAGGAATATTACAGGATCCTTGAGATGTTGCCCAAGGCTTTTGTCAGTAAAATAAACATGGTTATTATAGTTGATGAGTGGACTACAAACTACTAAACTACCTGAAAACTACTAAACTGTCCATACTGCATATCCAGATTGGGTGTTCCTTCTGTACCAACTATCTTTAGGCTCTTCCACTTACTCATGTTCACTCATGATGATTCAGATATCCCTCACCCTCCCTCATCTCCCTAATTCTTCCCTTTGATGACTTAGGGCCTTCATTGGAAATTTAATTAGATTTATGTTAGGTCCTTCGGTTGTAGGTTGAATTGACTGATCTAGATTTTCATAACATTGTTATTTCACATATTTAATTTAATGGGTCACTCATATCCTCACCTGAATTTTTTCCAGCTTGTTTCACAATACTGTTGTGGCTGTCGGCATGTTATAAAACATGTTCTGCTTTACTAATAATGTTTCCATTGAATTCTAATTCCATTTTTGACCTTGGAAATTGGTTGCAAAATGTGCTTGTGTTGTTCTAAAGGTGTTGTTGTTGAAAGACACACAAGAAGATGCATGCATGATCTAGAATCCTAAGGGAACTATTGGGAATTATATTTCTATTGAGAGCTCCCAAAAAGAAGCACCTATGGAGGATAAATATCTGGATTTCCCAGGTCCAGGTCATTGCATATTCAATCTCTTAATCTCTGGATCAGACCAGGCACTGTTCATTATCTCTGCCATGTCTCACAGTTGCTGTACTGCAGCATTACTGGGATAACCATTGCTCAGAAGTATTACGTTATTTTATTCACCTATCAGATTCCTCCTTCTTCAGTACTTTACCTCTTCCTCCTATCACCTCTCAGCTTCTCCCGTTTCCACCCTCTCCTTCACCTGGTTTCATCTATCACTTACCAGCTTGTGGTTCTTCTCCTCCCCCCACCTTATTCTTCCCCCTTTCTTTGATGAAGGGTCTCAGTCTGAAGTGCTGGCTGTTTATTCCTGCCTGACCTGCTGAGTCCTTCCAGCATTTTGCATATGCTGCTCAAGTTACATTATTGTTTTTTAGTCCAGAAATTGAAATAGAGCTGACACAGGGATTTTCCAGCATTGTTGGCTTCTGCAAAGTTCAAACACTCATGGACTGTATTGATAATTCACTTCAGGATCTATTTCAGATTCCTGAACTCTTCATGAATATCAGGTGCTTCTGTTCACCCAGTGACTGTTTTTAAAGGCCATTATCTCCTTGAGTGGATTCTGATTTCTGCCTATTTTCTAGTTATGTAGAAGTGCTGTTATAATGAAGGCTATAACTGCACAAGGAGTTTATGATATACCAATTATGACTTCCTTAAAAGATGTTTCATCTTGCTTCATTCCTCTAGGATAGCACTCTGGTATTAGCATGCAGAATCTCCTGCTTCATTGTCATTGTGGCTTACTTCTCAAATAGGCAAGCACAACCATTAGATAAGAGTTAAGGGTTTTCAGGAGGGAAACTGAGCAAAGTCAAAGGGAAGAATTAGGGAGATGAGGGAAGGTGAGGGAAATCTGAGTCATTACGAGCATCTGTAAGTGGAAGAGCCCAAAGAGAGTTGGTACCGAAGGAACACCCAATCTGGATGCGCAATCTGGAATAGTTTAGTAGTTTACAGGTTATTTGTAGTCCACTCATCAACTATAATAATTATGTTTATTTCAGGCATTTGTATATGGGATATCTTCCTAATTAGGTGATGAACCAGAGGGATGGTAGAGTGAACGTCATTTCTCTATTTGGCCTTTCTAAAAACCAGGCACCAGAGCCAAGATCTGGTCTAGCTAAGTACTCTCAATATTGGTGTCCATTTCAGTAGGGTTTCTTCAAATTTAGTTCCGTACTTTCAACCTCTTGTCCCCATATTTGTTTACATCTTGCATTTATGTTTTATTTTTAGATGTTGTTTAGATAGTTTCAAAAGATAATCTGACTCATAATCTCAAATGTTCTATCTAAAGGGAGCAACTGCTTATGTGCTTACTCAAGATAAAGTGAACACCATGATTTGGAATCCAGAAACTGGGGAGTGTTACGAACAATTTAATGCCTTTTGTCCATTGCAAAGTGCTGATTGTTTGATCAATAATGAAAATGTGAGTTTTTAAAATAATATCAAATAAGAAGCACAAGGAATCTTTGCCAACTCTATTTTTATAATAATTTGCAAATTAAACTGTGAGCATTGGAAATTTCATCTGTATTTTGCACCTGCAAATGACAGTAGGAATCGTGCACATATATGGTATGTATCTACTGAGAGTGGCCAAAATGAACATTAAATGGAGGATAAATGGACAGCGAAAATCTCTGCAGAAAAGAGTTTTGGAAAAGCAGCATAAAGAGAAAACAATTGAGATAAATGAAGTAAAATATTTTTATCCATGTTAATTATTTTATAAATATTTCAAACTAATACATTAATTAAGATAATGGACACCACAAAAGAAAATCAAAATACTTGGTTCTTCGCCATTCAAATTACCTGGTTATATCAGGAATTGGCTAGTTTTTTACTTTTAAAACATTATTGTGTAACAAGGAGTGATTATTTGCTGTGATATCAATTGCCCAACCCACTTGCCCTCTCTTGATTTAATAAACAATTGTTTTGCCTTTCTTTCCTACAATTTAACAATGGAAAAGCTAGCTAATGTACCTTTATAAATTTGTAAGATTTAAGCAAGATAAATCTTATCCTTAAGGTACTGATTATTGCATAATATACTTTTAATTATTACATAATAGAAAAAATTAAATTCCATAATGAATTTGAAAATATATTCTTATAGATCTGGTTTAATATTCAAAAGAATAGTAGCCCTATGAGTACACGGTTTGACATCACAAACGAACAGAATTGGAAGCCATTCTTCAGAGGTTCCCAGAATCATGCATTGTCTTCTGTGCAGGTAATTTATTATTATTCACTTGCAGGGTTACATATATCACACTTGCCTAGAACTTTATCTCTAGCATAAGTACCAAATATGAACAGAGAACATAGAACAATACAGTACTTTTATATGCCTTTTGGCCCATGACGTTGTACCGATCTTTTAATCTACTCCAAGATCAATGTAACACTTCCTTTCCATATCCCATTTTTCTTTCATAAATGTGCCTACCTAAGAGTCCCCCGTATGTTTCTAATGTATCTCCCTCTATCACCGTCCCTGGCAGTGCATTGCATGCACCCATCACTCTCTGTAAAAAAAAAACTACCTCTGGCATCCTGCCTATACTTTCTTACAATCACCTTAAAATTATGGCTTCTCATATTAGCCATCTCCAACCTGGGGGAAAAAAGGTACTGAGTGTCCATTCTATTTATTTCTCTTATCTTTTACACTTCTATCAAGCCACCTCTCATCCTCCTTCAGTCCAAAGAGACAAAGTCTACTACTCACTCAACCTGTCCTCATAAGACATGCTCTCTAATCGAGGCAGCATCTTGGTAGAAACATAGAAAATAGGTGCAGGAGTAAGCCATTCAGCCCTTCGAGCCTGCACTGCCATTCAGTATGATTATGGCTGATCATCCAATTCAGAACCCTGTACCAGCCTTCCCTCCATACCCCCTGATCCCTTTAGCCACAAGGGCCATATCTAACTCCCTCTTAAATATAGCCAATGAACTGGCCTCAACTGTTTCCTGTGGCAGAGAATTCCACAGATTCACCACTCTCTATGTGAAGAAGTTTTTCCTCATCTCAGTCCTAAAAGGCTTCCCCCTTATCCTCAAAACTGTGACCCTTCGTTCTGGACTTCCCCAACATTGGGAACAACCTTCCTGCATCTAGCCTATCAAATCCCTTTAGGATTTTATATGTTTCAATAAGATCCCCCCTCAATCTTCTAAATTCCAACGAATATAAGCCTAGTCGATCCAGTCTTTCCTCATATGAAAGTCCTGCCATCCCAGGAATCAATCTGGTGAACCTTCTTTGTACTCTCTCTATGGCAAGAATGTCTTTCCTCAGATTAGGGGACCAAAACTGCACACAATACTCCAGGTGTGGTCTCACCAAGGCCTTGTACAACTGCAGTAGTACCTCCCTGCTCCTGTACTCGAATCCTCTTGCTATGAATGCCAGCATACCATTGGCCTTTTTCACCACTGCTGTACCTCCATGCCCACTTTCAATTGACTGGTGTATAATGACACCCAGGTCTCGTTGCACCTCCCCTTTTCCTAATCGGCCACCATTCAAATAATAATCTGTTTTCCTGTTTTTGCCACCAAAGTGGATAACCTCACATTTATCCACATTAAATTGCATCTGCCATGAATTTGCCCACTCACCTAACCTACCCAAGTCACCCTGCATCCTCTTAGCATCCTCCTCACAGCTAACACTGCCGCCCAGCTTTATGTCATTCGCAAACTTGGAGATTCTGCATTTAATTCCCTCGTCTAAGTCATTAATATATATTGTAAACAACTGGGGGCCCAGCACTGAGCCTTGCGGTACCCCACTAGTCACTGCCTGCCATTCTAAAAAGGTCCCGTTTATTCCCACTCTTTGCTTCCTGTCTGCCAACCAGTTCTCTATCCACATCAATACCTTACCCCCAATACCGTGTGCTTTAAGTTTGCACACTAATCTCCTGTGTGGGACCTTGTCAAAAGCCTTTTGAAAATCCAAATATACCACATCCACTGGTTCTCCCCTATCCACTCTATTAGTTACATCCTCAAAAAATTCATCAGACATGATTTTCCTTTCACAAATCCATACTGACTTTGTCCGATGATTTCACCGCTTTCCAAATGTGCTGTTATCAGATCTTTGATAACTGACTCTAGCATTTTCCCCACCACTGATGTTAGGCTAACCGGTCTATAATTTCCCGGTTTGTCTCTCCCTCCTTTTTTAAAAAGTGGGGTTACATTAGCCACCCTCCAATCCTCAGGAACTAGTCCAGAATCTAAAGAGTTTTGAAAAATTATCACTAATGCATCCACTATTTCTTGGGCTACTTCCTTAAGCACTCTAGGATGCAGACCATCTGGCCCTGGGGATTTATCTGCCTTTAATTCCTTCAATTTACCTAACACAACTTCCCTACTAACATGTATTTCTCTCAGTTCCTCCATCTCACTGGACCCTCTGTCCCCTACTATTTCCAGAAGATTATTTATGTCCTGCTTAGTGAAGACAGAACCAAAGTAGTTATTCAATTGGTCTGCCATGTCCTTGCTCCCCATAATCAATTCACCTGTTTCTGTCTGTAGGGGACCTACATTTGTCTTAACCAATCTTTTTCTTTTCACATATCTATAAAAGCTTTTACAGTCAGTTTGTATGTTCCCTGCCAGTTTTCTCTAATAATCTTTTTTCCCTTTTCTAATTAAGCCCTTTGTCCTCCTCTGCTGGACTCCGAATTTCTCCCAGTCCTCAGGTGAGCCACTTTTTCTGGCTAATTTGTATGCTCCTTCTTTGGAATTGATACTATCCCTAATTTCTCTTGTCATCCACGGGTGCACTACCTTCCCTGATTTATTCTTTTGCCAAACTGGGATGAACAATTGTTGTAGTTCATCCATGCGATCTTTAAATGCTTGCCATTGCATATCCACCGTCAACCCTTTAAGTGTCATTTGCCAGTCTATCTTAGCTAATTCACGTCTCATACCTTCAAAGTTACCCTTCCTTAAGTTCAGAACCTTTGTTTCTGAATTAACAATGTCACTCTCCATCTTAATGAAGAATTCCACTATATGATGGTCACTCTTACCCAAGGGGCCTCTCACGACAAGATTGCTAATTAACCCTTTCTCATTGCTCAATACCCAGTCTAGAATAGCCTGCTCTCTAGTTGGTTCAAAAAATCATCCCGCATACATTCCAAGAAATCTTCTTCCTCAGCACCCTTACCAATTTGGTTCACCCAATCTATATGTAGATTGAAGTCACCCATTATAACTGCTGTTCCTTTATTGCACGCATTTCTAATTTCCTGTTTAATACCATCCCCAAACTCACTACTACTGTTAGGTGGCCTGTACACAACTCCCACCAGCGTTTTCTGCCCCTTAGTGTTATGCAGCTCTACCCATACTGATTCCACATCCTCCCAGCTAATGTTCTTCCTTTCTAT
The DNA here is from genome assembly GCF_030028105.1 of Mobula birostris. Lineage (NCBI taxonomy): Eukaryota > Metazoa > Chordata > Chondrichthyes > Myliobatiformes > Myliobatidae > Mobula > Mobula birostris. Next base: position 39,441,287 of record NC_092390.1, read on the forward strand.
TGCATTAATCTCCTCTCTAACCAGCAATGCTATCCCACCTCCTTTTCTTTCATGTCTATCCCTCCTGAATATTGAATATTCCTGAATGTTGAGCTCCCATCCTTGGTCACCCTGGAGCCATGTCTCTGTGATCCCAACTATATCATATTCATTAATAACAATCTGCACTTTTAATTCATCCACCTTGTTACGAATGCTCCTTGCATTGACACACAAAGCCTTCAGGCTCGCTTTTACAACACTCTTAGCCCTTATACAATTATGTTGAAAAGTGGCCCTTTTTGATTTTTGCCCTGGATTTGCCGGCCTGCCACTTTTACTTTTCACCTTACTACTTTTTGCTTCTACCCTCATTTTACACCCCTCTGTCTCTCTGCACTTGTTCCCATCCCCCTTTTGTGAACTAACCTCCTCTCTCCTAGTCTCTTTAATTTGATTCCCACCCCCAACCATTCTAGTTTAAAGTCACCTCAGTAGCCCTCGTAAATCTTCCTGCCAGGATATTGGTCCCCCTAGGATTCAAGTGTAACCCATCCTTTTTGTACAGGTCACACCTGCGCCAAAAGAGGTCCCAATGATCCAAAAAGTTGAATCCCTGTCCCCTGCTCCAATTCCTCAGCCACGCATTTATCCTCCACCTCATCGCATTCCTACTCTCACTGTCGCGTGGCACAGGCAGTAATCCTGAGATTACTACCTTTGCGGTCCTTTTTCTCAACTCCCTTCCTAACTCCCTATATTCTCCTTTCAGGACCTCTTCCCTTTTCCTAACTATGTCATTGGTACCTATATGTACCACAACCTCTGGCTCCTCACCCTCCCACTTCAGGATATCTTGGACGCTATCAGAAATATCCCGGACCCTGGCACCAGGGAGGCAAACTACCATCCGGGTCTCTGGACTGCGTCCACAGAATCACCTATCTGACCCCCTTACTATCGAGTCCCCTATTACAACTGCCCTCCTCTTCCTTTCCCTACCCTTCTGAGCTACAGGGCCAGACTCTGTGCCGGAGGCACGGCCACTGTTGCTTCCCCCAGTTAAGCTGTCCCCCCCCAGCAGTAGTCAAACAGGAGTACCTATTGTCAAGGGGCACAGCCACCAGGGTACTCTCTATTACCTGACTCTTCCCCTTCCCTCTCCTAACTGTGACCCACTTGTCTGCCTCCTGTGGCCCCGGTGTGACCACCTGCCTGTGACTCCTCTCTATCAACTCCTCACTCTCCCTGACCAGACGAAGGTCATCGAGCTGCAGCTCCAGTTCCCTAATGCGGTCCCTTAGGAGCTGCATCTCGGCGCACCTGGCGCAGATGTGGACGTCCGGGAGGCTTGGAGACTCCAGGGCCTCCCACATCCGGCACCGAGAACAACAAGCTACCCTCACACTCATACTGCCCCTCTCCTCAAATAACAACAAAAAATGAATACCAAACCTTCCTTGCCTCGCCTGTTTCCGCCTAAGCCCATTGAGCTGAAGCCCTTAAGCCTTCACTCTGCTCCCGGCTCACTCCACCGCCCGCAAACTACGCTGCCCGCTGTATGAGGCTCTGTTCCTTTTAAATCTCCTCTGCGTCCTCACTAAAGCTTCCACATCTTTCTACAGTGAGGCGACCAGAACTGAATACAATACTCCAAGTGCAATCTAACCAGAGTTTTACTGCATGGCTCTTGAACTCAATCCTCCAACTAATAAAGGCCAACACACCATATGCCATCTTAACCACCCTATCAACATGTACAGCAACTTAGAGGGACCTATAGATATGGACCCCAAGATCCCTCAAATGCTAAATAGTAGATGCTGTGAATAACTATCCACTTCTGAAATTTAGTTGTTAATCTAATAATTTTGAAGTAACATTTATTTGCAAATAATTTTAATAAAAATGAAGTTTTCAATAGAATATTTCAAATAGTTTAATTCAATAAACATTTTTAGAAGAATAAGAACTTAAACAAATCTGCAACATGTAATGCAAAAATATTCTCTAGCCACAGGAATTAATCTACTATCCCACTGAAAGAAGCCTGGTGAATAAATTACAGAACAGGTAGGAACATTTTTTACTATCATATATTTAGAAATGATACACAACTTGGCTATTATGTAATGACACAAATTTGAGGTATGTAGTTTTGGCATGATACAGAATGAAGTTAGAAATATCTTACAGAAATGAAGTAGAAATACCATGGACAGTAAGAAATGCAAACATTATTCATTGTGAAAATGTTAAGCCAAGTCAATTTGTGTCAAGTGTTTTGGCATATTCATCAGTATGGTGAGATAAAATGGAAAACTTGTTTGTAGCAACATTATAGGCATGAGTTGTAGGTACAGACAACATGCAGAATATAAATTATATATACATTATACTTAACATTATAGCACACAGAAAAAAACAAAGATGTGCTAAAAAGCAAAACCTTAGTGTAAAAAGAAAACAAAGACAAAAGAAAACAATCAAAGGCAATTCCATGGTAGTGCAAGAGATGGTCTATAGTGGTCATTGCTGAGGAAGGATTAGGGTTGTGCAGGTAAGTTCAAGAACCTGATGGTTTAGGAAAGTAGCTATTCTTGAACCTGGTAGCATTGTTGACCATTGCATCAACAGAATTAGGTTAGGGAACTCGATCCTTTCTTCTCCCAGCTCCTGGTGTTGGTGAATCTCTGGAGTTATTTTGGCCTGAAACGTCAACTGTACTCTTTTCCATAGATGCTGCCCGGCCTGCTGAGTTCCTCCAGCATTTTGTATGTGGCTATCTTCTATCTGACAGCTGATAATTCATGGCTTTTTGTTTTAAATCAGTTACCAAACCAGTACACGGGGCAGACACAATCTCAACAGTAACAAACCAAAGAACACCTTACAAATAACTTCTTATTTGGAAATTATCTCTAACCAGCACATTACCTGGAGCATCATCATGTCTGCTTTAAAACATTTATCAAGCCAGGTAACTTCAATTCAAAAAATGGAGGACATAGAGCCATGTTCATTCCTTCAACCTCATGGCAAGAACAAAAACAATTGGTTTGTCCGCTTCCTTGATCCATTCAAGTTCGATGTTTCCTTCCATATTTTAATTCCTTCATGGCCAACAGCATAAGATTTCAGGCTTTTGTACCTCCTGCTTGGCAGTAACAACAAGAAGAGGGCATGACCTGGATGATAAGGGCTGACTTCTTAAGGCAGCACTTCCTGTAGATGTTGCCACTGATGGGGAGGGATATGTGTTCACTATGCTCTGCAGCCTCTTGAGTTCCTGTGCATTGAAATTGCCATACCACAGGATACTGTGAAAGTTAGATTATTTAGTAATATGCTAAAATTCCTTAAGTCCCTAAGAAATGATAGTCACTGGCATGCTTTCTTCATCAATGTGCTGGGTCCAGAACAGGCCATTTGAGATATTAATTAATGCCCAGGAATTTGAAGCTGCTTGCTCTGTCTATCCATATTGAGAAGTGGTAAGTAGTCCCTTGATTTCCTCTTTCAATAGAATTCATTAGTTCTGTGATTTCCTTGACCTTGAGAAAGAGGTTGTTACCGCAACACCAGTCACCGGATGGTCTTTCTCACTCCTGACTCATCATCTCCCATGAGTCTGCCTACAACAGCAGTATCACAAGCAAATTTATAGACAGTTTTGGAAGCTGTGCTTTACCATGGGTGTAATGAAGGAAGAGCAGAAGTTAAGCACAAAAGTGTATCTGTGTTTATAATCAGTGAGGAGGAGATGCTTTTGTGACCTATGCTGATTGAGTTCTGCATTGAAGTAGCTAGAATGGTTGGCATTTAACTACCAGATGTTCCAGATCAGGGGACCAGGAATGGGACAAGACCATCATTTCCAAGCACCATGAGGAGTTTATCATGAAGTATACACTCCTGCCCCTTGCTTTTCCTAATGCTGCTATCCCATCCATACAGTGGATGGAGCACTGTGTCTGGAGAGTTGGGAGGTAAGCCATGTCTCTGTGAAACAGAGTACACTGCAGTTTCTCATAATCCTCTGATACAGAAGTTCAGCTCATGGGTCTTTCTCCTTGTTCTCCAGTGATTGTATATCAATCTAAGTGATGTTAGGGAAGTCAATTTCATGCTTCTATCCTGACGAAGGGTCTCGGCCTGAAACGTCGACTGCACCTCTTCCTACAGATGCTGCCTGGCCTGCTGCGTTCACCAGCAACCTTGATGTATGTTTCATGCTTCTATCTTCCAGTTTTACCCAAAGTCCTCCTCAGTGACCATAAATTGTGGCAAAATTCTACGAGCTTCAATGCTTCCAGGCGCTGTATGGTGTTCTGGAAGGTCAGGTCTGCCAAGTCCATTGAGTCCATAGAATGATCCTAAGATTGCTAATACAGTTAAATGGCTTTAGAGACCATTTGTAATGCAGTATTCCTGACTGCAGATTTGAGGCTTAAAAGTTCAATGCATAATTATAAAGGTCCTTTACTTCTTGCTGCCTGCATTATGTTATCTCTTGCTGGCAACATCTTAACAGGGTCAATAAAAAGGTGCAGAAGGTATTGACAACAACAAAAAAAAAAATGAGAAGTGCATTTGCAAAGGATTACAAGGTTAACAGTAAAAGTTTCTTTAAAAATAAGAGAACATATAACTGGCAATAAATGAATACTTTGCTTCTGTCTTCAAAGAACAGAAAGATACCTCGGTACCATGAGTATAAAGAAAATCTAAATTAGTTATCAATAGAACTTACTGGATTTAACATTATCAAAGAAAGGGCTAATGGTGAAATCCATTATGCTTAAGTAAAGCAAATCTCCAAACCTTCATGGTTTCCTCATCAGAATAATAAAAGAAGTGAGTGAGGAGATTTCAAATACATTAATAGTTGCCTTTGATGATCTTTTGATGCATAAGTTATACTGTTCGATTGGAAACATTCAAATCTATTGTTTAAAATGGTGGACCTCCCTGACTACTGTCAGTTCTGAGAGAATTCTTGAAACTCTCTCAAGATTTACTGAGCATCAACTGATTACTATCAGTACTGACGTGTTAACACTGAGTAACATCTGTCTAATTTGGTTACTTGTTGGAGGATGATAGAGTGGTGAATAAAGGGTTATTAAGGATATCATCTACGTTTTCTTCCAAAATTCATTTGGTAAGTTCACATGAAATGAAAGAAGACAGAGGAAAGATAAAGTGCAGACTTGATTATTTGAACATGGCATCTGATCTCTCTGAGAGATCAGTATTGCAGCCACAGCTTTTTAATCAAATTTATTAATGATTTCAATGAAGGAGCTGAGAGGTATAATCAATATTTATAAATTAAACCAAATTAGAAAGCACAGTAAATGATTTAGATATAAACAGCAAAATACAAAGGGACATGAGTAGCCTTCTCAGTGATGTACTGTATATAAAAACTGAAAATGAATTAAAAAAATGTGCATAAAAACTTACGTGGTAAATTGAGCTCAAAGCAGGAAATGAGTCATTCAGCTTCCAAGAAAGAGAAACAATTGCCTGAGAACTGAATTGCAGAACACTTGCCTTTTTCTAACATTATGCCAATTAAAATTGATATAACTGTGATTAAGTTGTGCATGGGACTATTGTAGGATCAGATTAAGCCAATGAAGAAATTTCACTGGGCACTTCTAGTTATGATCCCCCAATGTAACTCCAATGCAATTTATCGTTGGGCTATAATGCAATGATTTTTCTTGCAACACTCTTTTCTGAAACATCACAGATGCCTTTTATTTATTTATCTAACTATTGATTTATTTATTTGTTTATTATCCATTCATTCACTCATAAGGAAATTCTGGGAGAATGTAATTGTAATCCTGGGGCAGAGGCCTGGGAGGTCTGGAAGTAAAGGATTTGAAAAATCGAAATAAGTGGTGATAATGGAAATTTGAAATAAAAACAAAAGATGCTGTAAACAGCAGATCAGGAAGCATCTGTAAAAAGAGAAACTATGGTAAAGATCAGAAGCCCTTCATTATTCCCCATTGAATAGTTGTTGATCTGAAACATTCGATCTGTTTCTTTTTCAACTGATGCTGTCTGACTTGCTAAGTGCTTACAGCATCTCCTGTACGTTTTAAGTAAAATACTCACTTGAATTATCATGCTACTCTCCCTTTGCATTTAAATCAATCCACCCAGTAAAACTTCCTCTGTAACTTGTACTCCCAAATTTTGCCTTGCAAACCCAAGACATTACCATTGCTACTGTTCCCACACACTCAAGTATTCAAATAGGATGGCATGATCACCCTCCTAACAATTAGGCTAATCTTCTTCCTCCAACTTCATCCTAAATACTGGACAGGTCTCCCTGTACTCCTGATCACAGACTTGCAATTTCCTGTTCCTGTCTTTCCTCTCAGAAGGGCTACAAAAGTGATCCTCCCCTTTGCCCTCAAACACTAGCAGTGTGTCTGATCACTATCTCCTATCTAACATTAACAGCACTACCACAAATCCTTTTCTCTAACAACTGCTTTCTTGTCCCTCAAATCCTTGGCAAAACATTGGTCATATCTTCAGTCCACATCCTTTGAGCAGTTCATCTCCAACAGAAGCACTCCACAAATCCTTAGCTACAGACTAGTTTGGGAGAGATGACACATTTTGATAATGAAAGAGTCCAAAATTTAATTTCCCTTTGATCATTGTAGGCTGAATGACCTATTTATTTACCTCATGACACTCTCTCTTTGTGACCAAAGGCCCAAGATTCGAGCATGTGTGAATTTTGTTGAAGTGGCACAAACATCAAAATAGTAATTGTTTCACTGCTTAACTGCTCTTCTATTGAGGTTTTTCAGGTGGACTAGTATTTTGAGCCATGAGTTTTTCCAAAATGCAGCAAAGAAGGAACTGTAGAGTGGCAGAAGAAATTTACATGTATCTAGATTTTTAAAAGCTAATTGCCTTTTTGACAAACCAAAGTTCACAGTAAATTTTATCCTTAAAGTACACATATGTCACCATATACAACCCTGAGATTCATTTTCCTGTAGGCATAATCAATAAATCTATTGAATAATAGCCGTAACAGAATCAATGAAAGATTGCCCAACTAAGGCATTCATCCAGAGTGCAGAAGACATCAAACTGTGCGAATACAAAATAAGAAATAATTAATAAATAAAGAAAGAAGGAAAGGAAGAAAGATTGAAAACATAAGATGAAGGGTTCTTAAAAGTGAGTCCATTAGTTGTGGGAACATTCCAATGATGGGGTAAGTGAAATTGAGTGAAGTTATACCCTTTGATCCAACAGCCCGATGGTTAAGGGGTAGGAACTGTTCTTGAACCTGGTGGTGTGGGTCCTGAGGCTCTTGTACCTTCTTCCTGATGGTAGCAGCAAGTCATGAGGCCAAATAAAATATTGCCTATTATCTCATAGGGTTAATATAGATAGGAGAAGTTATGCTCCAGTTGTATACAACCTTGACTAAACCATAATTCTGATGAATAGGCTGTAAATCTCCTGGCACCCAATCTTGCAGGAGATTTACAGCATATTCATCAGAATAAATGCAGGACTGATAGAGTAAAAGTACCAGGGCAGCATGTATCTGATTGATGTGGCATCAACATTCTTAGATTCTGGAAAATCATTGTTCCTTTTGCTTGATTACAAGGAAATCACAGTATCTATTGTGACTTAAAGACACCAAGATCTAACTTACTTCTGCTGATTTAGAATATAGTGGAAAGCAAGGGAAGAAGTTTCTGGGGCTCTGGCAGAGACTTTTGTATCTTCATTGGCCATGGGTGGGATACCAGAACATTGAAAGGTGGCTATTATTGTGCCCATTATTATGTAAGGACCAGCAGCAAACCGCAGGTGAGACTAAAATCAGTGGCAGGAAAGTTACTGGAGGGGATTCTGAGAAACGGGATCTATCTGCACTTAGGAAGACAAGGACAGATTAGGGATAGTATGCGTGAGGAATCATGTTTTTTGAATTTGTTTGAGATTTTTGATGAGGCGACCAAGAGGATTGACTCGGGCAAGATGGTATACATTGCCCACGTGGATTTTTGGAAAGTCTATAACAAGGTTCTGCATGGTAGACTGGTTTAGAAGATCATATCAACATGTGATCCTGGGTGAGCTAACCAATTGGATACAAACTTGTCTTCGTGGAAGAATTCAGGGAATGGTAGTGAAGGGTTGTTTTTCAAATTGGAGGCTTGTGATCAGTGATGTGCCACAGGGATTAGCGTTGGGTTCTTTATTGCATACCATATACTTGTACATTAAAGACTTGTATGAGAATGTAGGTGACATGATTAGTTTGCCAATAGTACCAAATTTGGTGGTGGTGTGGACAGTGAGAAAGATTGTCTAAGGTTGCAATAGGATCTCAATCAACTGGGAAAATGGACAATGGAATGGCACAGGGGATTTAACTCAGGTATGTGCAGTGTTGTGCATTTTGGGAAGTTAATACTGGGCAGGACTTACACAGTAAATGGTAGTGCTCCAGGGAGGTGTTGCAGAACTGGGAGACCTAGGGATACAAATACATAGTTCCCTGAAAGTGGTTGCACAGTTAGATAAGGTGGTAAAGAAAGCACATGGCCCACTTGCCTTCGTCAGTCAATGTACTAAGTACAAGGGTTGGGACATCATGTTACAGCTGTAAAAGATGTTGATGAAACTGCACCCATCGTATTATGTGCAGGTCTGGTTGTCAAGTTATAGGAAAGATGTAATTAAGCAAGAGGTAGTGCAGAAACAATTCAGAGGAATGTTGTCAGAACTAAAGGATTGAAGAGTGATTGGATAGGCTGGGACTGTTTACCTTGGAGCGAAGGAGGCTGAGGGGTGTCCTTATAGAGATTAATAAAATAATGAAGGGTATAAGTAGGGTGGATGGTTGCAATCTTTTTCCCAGAGGATGAGGGTCTAAAACTAGAGGATTAAATGGGAGAGTGGAAACATTTAAAGGGGATCTGAGGGACAACTTTTTTGCACAGAAGTTGACAGTAATTTTGAATGAACTGCCAGAGGAAGAGACAGAGGCAAGATAAATTGCAATATTTAAAAGGCATTTTGTGGGTACAAAACACACACACAAGATGCTGGAGGAGCCCAGCAGATCAGGCTACATCTATGGAAAAGAGTACAGTTGACATTTCAGGCTGAGACGCTTCAGCAGCTGAAGAGTCTCAGCCCAAAATATCAGCTGTACTCTTTTCCATAGATGCTGCCCGACCCGCTGAGTTCAACCAGCATTTTGTGTGTGTTGCTTGGATTTCCAGCATTTACGGATTTTCTCTTGTTTGTGATGGGTACAAAGAAAGATTTAATGGGATATTTTCCAAATACAGGCAAATGAGGTTAGGTCAGGTAAGTGCCATGGCTAGCATGGACATTTTTAAAATTCATCATGGAAAGGTCTGTAAAAAAATAAAGTTCCTAGATTATTAATAGTCCCTCACCCCAGTGCATAAGCAAAGCCCATTTACAAAAATTGGACTATTTCCTTGCTGTACAAGTCTATGACTCACATGGGCTTGGGAATAACATATTGGCATGGATCAAAAGTTGGTTGATAGGAAATACAAAGTAGTAATAATGGGTATCAGAATGGCAGGCATTAATCACAGGGAACTGATCTTGGTCCCCAGCTATTCATAATATATATCAATAAACCTGCTGAGAAAATAGAATTAGTATTTCTGAGTTTGCCTATGACAAGAAACTGGATTGTGAATTGTGAGGAATGTGAAATGAAGTTTCAAAGTAATTTAGAAGTTGAGTGAATGGTCAAATATAGGACAGGTGCATGAAATAGCATTTTCTGTATTTTTTGTATTCCCAGCATTGGAGTTTGATGCTGCAACATTATTTCCTGTAGTTGGGAATCAGTGATGAGACCAAATCAAAATTGTCAAGAGGGGAATGAAGTTTTTCTTTACTTAGCAACACACACAACATGCTGCCGGAACTCAGCAGGCCAGGCAGCATCTATGGAAAAGAACGAACAGTCGACACTTTGGGGCGAGACCCCAATTCTGTTGAAGGGTCTTGGCTCGAAACGCCAACTGTTTACTCTTTTCTATAGATGCTGCCTGGCCTGCTGAGTTCCTTCAGCATTTTTTGTGTGTGTTGCTTTGGATTTCCTGCATCTGCAGATTTTCTTGTGTTTGTTTTCTTTACTTAACAGATTGTTGGAGAATGAAGTGCTTTGTTACATGGACTAATTGAGAAGAGACCATTGCATGTCATTGTAATTGTTTCATAAAGCAATGGGTTGTTTCTCACAAAAAAGAGATACAGTTGGTTAAAATAGCAAATTATTCCAGTTCTCACTCTCAGAAAGTGGTCATGTGTTTTACTCTTTTCTTATTCACTGTGACTTAGAATTGAATGGGCACTGAAGAATAAATTTATGGAATGGAGAGCACAGCATCCCACTCGATGGAATCGTTACTGTACCGGAGTGTTTCAAAATTTTCTTCCTCTGCTGGAACGAAACCTTGGTCGCTCAGTAAGTGAAGAGCAGAGTGCAGGTTTAGAGAACCTTTTAAAGGAATACAAGGTTTGTTATCCCTTCAGAAAAAAGCACTTCCAATTAAATTATTCTTAATATTAATTTTTCAGAAGTTTGATATATTATAGCACATGTACTAAAATCTGGAAAGCTAATAATTGTAAATTTAAAATAAATGTATCCACTTCTTATTTTTAGCTACCCACCATTAATATGAGTAGATGTAATATTTAAGCTTTCTCTTCTGGCCATTCAGTTTCCAAGTGCTAATTTGTATCACATTTTTATGTTACCGATCCTGTGATCTCAAAGTGATGGTTTGGGATGTTTTTATTCACATGTGGGCATTACTGGCAATGTAAGCATTTGTTGTCTTCATAACTGCCTTAAGACAATATGTTGGATGGTAAGTCACCTTCCAGAACCATTATATTTCTTCTTGGTGGAAGTACTCCCAAAATGCTATGAACTAGGGGTGTCATAACTAGGGGTAATTTTTAGAAAAAAGAAAAGATTTTTTTCAGTGAGTATGTCGATTGTATTTTCTCTGTGTAACTTCATGGATGTTCACTGTTCATTGGATTGTTTGCCTGTTATGTCTAATTGTTTGTCTTTGGGCTAGCTCTAGATTTACATTTTGTGTTGCAGGTGTCTCATTTGGTGTCATGGAGATTGTTTGTATTTATCATTTTTATTCAATTTGAGGTAATTGAATTAGCATGGGGATTTTCATGTCTTGCATTGTAGTTGTTGTCTTTGTGGGTTATTGCTTCGTCTGGACACTGGGACTGTCTGATTGGTCTTGAATTCCTATGTATCCCAGGGTGTACTTCAGGAGTGCTTGCAAACCCCTTTTTGCTTGGTCGTTGTAGATCCTTATCTGGTGGAAACTCTGACCGAGTTCTTCTGTGTATCATGAGTGATTTCAGTTCTTCAAGATTCTGCAGAATTTGTCTGAGTTCTTGGTAGTTTTGCTGGTTAATTTCTGTAATAAATCTTTTATTTTGTTTGAATTGCTGGAAGTCTCTCGCATTCCTGCACTTCAGTTTGCTACTGCCCCTGCCAGAGTTTCTTGATTTAGACACAGTGATGGTAAAAGAACGGTGATATTTTTCAATATAATAATTGTATATGATATGAGGTGACACTGCAGGCTTTATTTCTGTATTTCCGTAAACTTGTTGCATTTATCCTTTTTTGTTACTAAAGATATGAATTTGAGAGGTGCTGTCAGATAGGCTAGATTGCATAGCTTTTATGAGAGTATACATATTAGCCTTTGTGTACCAATAATGGAGGAAGAGTGTTGATGTGGTGTGAGTCAAATGGAATGCATGTTCTTGAAATGTGTTCATTTCTAGAGTGTTGTTGAAGTTGTGCAAAACCAGAAATCTAGACAAGTGGATTTTGGCTCACTCCTGGTGTATGTCACGTAGGTGAAGGAGTTACTTGTCTCAAGATATTCAGACTCTGCCTTGCTAATGTAGCCATGGCATTTATGTAGCTGGTCCAGTTAGGTTCCTGGCCATCGGTGATTCCTAAGGTCCATATGGTGGGCTTTTCAAGCACAGTAATGCATTTGACTAGCATGGTTATACTCTCCTGTTGGTAAAGGTCATTGCCTAGCACTTGGATGGTGCTAATCTTCCTCCTGTTTGAATGTTATCTAGTTCATGCTGAATGCGAATGTGATTTGCTTCTTTTTCTGAGAAGAGGGGATGAAATCAAAGATGATGCACATATCCCTGTTTCTGACAGATGATGGAAGGAAGATCAATGATGAAACCACTGAAATTGCTGGGCCTACCTAGACACTGTTCTTATGAACTCACACAATGAGATGCTGGGGCTAGGATAGATGACCTATAACCTTGAGGCCCACTGACCTAGCTTATACCACTTACTATCACACTTGTCGAATGCTTTCGATGTTGGGATCAGTCACTTTCACTTTATCTCTGGAATTAACTCTGAGCCAAGAGCTGGAATTAAGTTCAAAGTTCAATGTAAATTTATTTTCAAAGTACACATATGTCACCATATTCAACCCTGATTCACTTTCTTGTGGACGTACTCAATCCGTGATAGAATAATAACCATAATAGAATCAATGAAAGACCGCACCAACCAATGTGCAAAAGGTAACAAACTGTGCAAATACAAAAATAAAGAAATAATAACAATAAATAAAAAAGCAATAAACATTGAGAACATTAGATGAAGAGTTTTTGAAAGTGAGTCTATAGGTTGTGGGAACATTTCAATGATGGGACAATTGAAGTTGAGTGAAATTATCTTCTCTGGTTCAAAAGCCTGGTGGTTGAGGAGCAATAACTGTTCCTGAACATGGTGATGTGAGTCCTGAGGCTCTTGTACCTTCTTCCTGATGGCAACAGTGCGAAGAGAGCATGTTCTGGGTGGTGGGGGGTCCCTGATGATGGAAGCTGCTTTCCTGTGACAACGCCTTGTGTAGATGTGCTCAATGGTGGGAAGGGCTTTACCTGTGATAGACAGGACTGTATCCACTACTTTTTGTAAGATTTTCTGTTCAAGGGGAATGGTATTTCCTTACCATCTGTGATGCAGCCAGCCAATATACTCTCCACTGCATGTCAGTAGAAGTTTGCCAAAGTTTTAGATGTCATGCAAAATCTTTGCAAACACCTAAGGTAGTAGAGGCACTGCAGTGCATTCTTTACATAATTGCATCTGTATGCTGGGCCCAGGACAAGTCCTCCGAAATAAGTGGTTCTGAATAAACCAAAACTGTGCATCAACGAGAAGGTTATTGATGATTGAATGCCATTGAGGGTTACCATCATCCTGTTGTTAACAGGAAAAAGATTAATTGGGCACCAATGAACTAAATTGGATTTATACTGCTATTTTGTGATACTATATATCTTATACTGTCTCACATTGATGTTTGTATCTTTGCTGTAATGAAAGAGCTTGATTAGAGATATGGCTAGTTTTGGAGTGCACGTCTTTCTTTAGTGCAACAGGCAAGATGTTGTCTGGTCCCATATCATTTGTGTTATACAGTGCTATTGCCATTTTTTGATATCAGGTGAATCATATTGGTTGTAGACAAGCTCGATGATGAAGGGAATCTTGGTACAAAACCTAGACATTTCACCCACTAGATATTTCTTAACATTGATGAAAATAGTTGCAAATGCTTTTCCCTTATCTTCGCAGTGACAGGCTGGCCCCAAAAGGGGATGCAATTTTGTTGGAGCCTCCTCCTCCAACTCACTGTTAAATTGTCCATCACCATTTATGAGCTGTGTCAGAAATGTAGAACTTTGATCTGATCCTTCATTTTTGGTGTTACTGTACTTAGCTCTATCTTTTGCATGGTGTTTTTGTTTTGCATGTCTGCCCAGTTATGACTTGCTGGATCAGTTTTGAGTCTACTCCATTTAACATAATGGTAAAGCTCTACCGCACAATAAAAAATAAGAACAGGAGAAGGTCAAAGGGCCTCTCACGTTCGTGAGGAAGCTGTTATGACCATGACTGAAGTCATGGAAGAGACGCTGAACCTGGTGATATACAAGTCTTTATTCAGCACAACAAGCAGGAATAATTCTGGAGACACTCTCGGTAGAGGCTCACAAGCTCAATGTTCATCACATTTTTTATATCCTTAAGATCAATGGTGACAGTAGGTGATTCAATACAGTTTCAATAGTTACATTGACATCGTTTGCTTCAATACTTTGGGTTGGGTTGACCTTTTGAACACTAAATTCAAAATTCCTTTGAATTGCATATCTATAGTGAGAGACACCTCTGAATGTTCAGATACCTTGGTTGGGACAACTCCTGAACTTACACAATGGTGCAAATTATTTAAACCCATAGTTGATGTAGGACAATTAACACAACCACATTTGTCTGAACATATGGCTGTGGAGAACTTGTAACTTCAATTTACAAAAAATCTGAAGGTTAATTGCAATCTTCCTGAAATTATTTACATTTGCAATAAGAAATGAAACCTGGTTCTTGTTTGAATTAATATTTGCTATATTCACATAACTGCAGAATACTCCCTAGCAGCTGCCATGTGCAAATGATCTACCACAAACAGATCAGCAATGATGAGGATTGCTGATTTCAGCTGTAGACCCAGTCTGGCAAGTTTTTCTTTTGAAACATACTGTAGCTAGCTTAGACAGTGGTAGTGCAAGTAAGCCCACTCTTGGAGAAATCCCACCAAGAGTATCTTCCATGCTCTTGCTAATTTCAGTATTTAAGGACTTCCAAATTTTGAACATGGAGAAACACTGATTCATCAGTTGAGGGAGTAGGTCTGGTGACATTCAACAGGACATTGCTATGTCCATGCTCTACCAGACACCAAGTGGCCTTGAGCCAATGGTGAGGACCAATACAGCTATTCTGTCATCCATGTACCAGTGTACTGCTGGGTCTTATTGCTAGTTGAAAAAATAATACTCAAGGATTGTGGTAGAAGAATCTGAAGCATTGTAAGGCATGATTCTGTGAGCATGACAATGTATGGCTATTATTTCATCTGCTTCTGGGACAGAGCCTTTAAGGTTCAACCCCATTCTCCAGATGACTTTGCAAGATCAACAGAACTGGGAGTGATTGTGACATTTCCAAATTCAGTTTCTAGTTGCCTAGGAGTCCTTACCTCCAAGGGAGCATCATGTATTTTTATCTTTAAAATTATTAAGGAATTTAATAGGGTAATGGTTAAAAAATGTTTTTATGGAGGAGCAATAAAAACATGGTCATGGAGAAACAAAAAAAATCTATTAATCGATTCAGGAAAATCATATTTATCCAGATAACTGTTCAAATGTAGAACATGCTTCCATAATAACAATGATAAACAGCATGGTTGTAATTAAAGAAAAACTATAAGTGAAAGGGGAAGGGATAAAAAAGGGTTAAATGTAAAATGGCTGACAGAAACTCACGTAGAACATAAAGAGTGGCAACTTGGCATTTATAGTATTTTCCTGTATTGTAATTTCCATGTGATTGTAGGGATGTCAGAATCATCTGCAGCATATACTCAGTGTTCACTTTATTAGGTACAGAATTGAAACCCAATGTGGTCTTCTGTTGCTGTAGCCTATTCATTTGAAGGTTCAATGTGTTGTGTGTTCAGAGATGCTCTTCTGTACACCACTATTGTAACTTCGTCATTTGAGTTGCTGTCGCCTTCCTGTCAGCTTGAACTGGTATGGCCATTCTTCTCTGACATCTCTCATTAATAAGGCATTATTGCCCACAGAACTACTGCTCGCTGGATTTTTTTTTCACGCCATTTTCCGGAAACGCTAGGGACTACTGTATGTGAAACTCCTAGCAGATCAACAGTTTCTGAGATACTCAAGCTACACTGTCAGGCACCAATAGCCATTCCACAGTCAAAGTCACTTAGTTTACATTTCTTCCCGATTCTGATGTTTGGTCAAACCTCTGTGAATGCATCGTGGAAAGTGTGCTGACAGGCTGCATAATGGCCTGGTATGGGAGCTCCAATGCCTTTGAATGGAAATTCCTACAAAGGTAGTGGTTTTGGCTAAGTATATCACAGGTAAAGCCCTCTCAACCATTGAGCACACCTACATGAAACATTGCTGTAGAAAAACAGCATCCATCAGCAAAGATCCTCACCACCTAGGCCATGCTCTTTTCTCACTGTTGAAATCAACTAGAAGGTACAAGTGCCTCAGGACTCGCACCACCAGGTACAAGAACTGGTATTACCCCTCAACCATCAGGCTCTTGAACAAAAGGGGATAACTGCACTTATTTAAAGACTCTTTAATCATGATATTTCATGCTCGTTATTTATTGCTATTTATTTATTATCTGCATTTGCACAGTTTGTTTACAGTTTACAGATCCTGTTTACAGTTACTGTTCTATAGTATGCCTGCAGAAAAAGAATCTCAGGGTTGTATGTGGTGACATGTATGAACTCTGATAATAAAATATACTTTGAACTTCGAACTGAATAACAACTGAACCTCTTGATCATGTCTGCATGTTTTAAAGCATTGAGTTGCTGCACAAGACTGGCTAATTAGATATTTGCATTAAGGAACAGGTGCACTGGTGTACCTAATAAAGTGGCCACTGAATGTATTTTAGGTTATTCTATTTTTTGATTGGAAAATATACTTTGAATTATAAAATATGTAAGTCAGTCAATTACAACTTTTTTTTATCTCAACAGGTTTCAGGATTTCCTATTCAAATGTGCTATTCAAAGTTGGAGACAATATTTGATAAAGTCTACAGTACTGGTATTCATAAAATCAACATCCCCAATGTGGAGTTTGCTGTTGCGGTGTATATTTATCCATACCCTGGCAATGTATTATCAGTGTGGATCTATATAGCATCTCTGGTTCGCAATGCATAAAAAAATCAAACTTGCCATTGTTTAATATTTTTGACCTAGATCTCTTATTTTTGTTCTACTGTTTTCTGTACTGTGATTTCCCATTTTTAGTAACTTTGAAGTTCATTAGCCCAATAAGTAATTTTTTTCATAAATTAACCTCACTTAATTTTCAAACCATCCAATCCAATCTTTTCTTTTTTCTAGAAAGAGAAAATAACTCTTCTGACTATAAGTACCCTGCTTCAATAGTTTTCTGTTATTATTTTACCTGATTCATTTAATCTCCTATTCTCACAAAGATGAGTTACAACTCTAATATCATAAAAAGAATATTTACACCAGAATAGTTGATTTGACTAATTCAGTAAGAGACAATCATCTCCTCTCTTTCAAAAAGTGTTTTGATTGATTTTCAATATTTGCATTCATGTTTATAAAAATAAGGAGATGGAAACCTTTTCTTCTATACAAATAAAACCAACCATTTTCCACTTTGGAAATCAACTTTTGTGTCCAGTGGTGAATGTAGATTAAAAACACTGCTGATATTGAATCTCTTGTAACCTAGGCTGACCAATAATGCAGCTGTTCCAATCTCTCATAAACTGTCAGCTCATTCCTTTCCGCTATAATCAGACTGGTTTCCAGCCTGCCCCACCCTCAACCTTTGTCTCCTCGGCTTTCCAGAATAGATTCATCAATATCACCACAGCTGGTTTTATCTGAGTAGGAATTGTACCTATTGGCTTCATGATTGTAATGGTTTCAGAGATCTGGACAGCCTATAGTAGGCAGGCCCTGGCACTCAGAATTTACCACTGCGAAATCCTCTAATTTCACTGGAAGTTTAAGAAAACTAAAGTTAGTGCCCCCTCTCAGACCAACATCCCCTATAGTCCTAACTGCACTTAGATGGTTACATTGAGCAACACAAGATTCCTGAAATAAACACTCCTTTCTTCATTGGGAAGAGGTTACCATTTGGATTAAGGAAAGGGTTCAGGGATATGCTCAAGGGCTACTTGAAGAAACTCCTTAAAAAAACTATCCCTTGATCACTTATATCATACCCTATGTAAGATGAAAACAAATAATAAAGTTGAAAACATGATTTACAATAATTTGTAAATCAGTTAAATTTGTAGGTAATATTCTACAAGTATTTCATTTTAGATTCAAAATACAATCCAAAAATTAGTAATCAAATAATATCATTTAAAAATCATTTCATTTTTCAGGTACACAGCGAATTGAAGTGGCAGAATACTGGTCCATGTTGCTGAAGTTATCTGGTTGATAGTGGAATTAGGGGGGAGAAGGGGGAGAAGGGAGAGCCACAGCAACCATGCCTTCATCTTATCAGAGACATAAGGGAATTTTATTTTTGTTATCTTCTGATGTTTGGATAATATAAACCAGCTTTGGAACTTTGTTGAAAGAATATACTGATGGATCTCCTATTAGATTTCTCCTTTTAATATGCAGCCATGTGAAGAACACAAGGGTTGAGAGTGGAAGCTGAGCTGCTGTCAGCTCAATCCAACAGAACAAAAGTTTGAAATTACTGCCACATGCAGGGCAGCATACCTAACCTTATCAAATAATTACTGAAAAGTAAGAAATTCTGTTCAACTAAGGTTGACAATACAGTGAAGTCTTTGATTTTTATCAGCAAATTACAAGATTAGATATTAAATTATTTACTGCTCAAAAATGTAAACAGATTTCAGAATATCACCCAAATCAAGTCGAAGGAAAGTGAGTGTACTGTCATGTGCACAAGTCACGGTCAAAATCTTGCTTGCATCTGACAGGTACAGGCAACACACAGAATACAAATGAAGCATATATTACACTAGAAGGTGAAGAAAAAGAAAAAAAGATGGTGCAAAACAAGATATAGTGCAAAAAGGAAGGCACAAGTACACTAGTGTAATAGGTGGCCATTGGTGATTGAACCTGATTGTTCTAGGAAAGTAGCTGTTTCCCTGGTGGTATAGGGTTTAAAACCTTGGTGGTATAGGGTTTAAAACTTCTGTACCTCCTACCTGATGGGAGCAGCAAGAAAAGGGCATGGTGTCCCTGATAAAAGATGCTGCCTTCCAAGTGTTTTGGGATAGTGGTTTTTCAATGTGGAAGGAGCTGGTATTCTAAATAAACCTCTCAATTAAGTTGCAGGTCTCCCGGGCCTACATTTCTGAATTAAGATATGTTCTCCTGTGACTAACCTATTGCAAGTACCTCTAAGATTTGCTCCAATTTTCCCTGCTTGTCAAATTTCCATCACTACTTGTATGATGCAAATATTGGCAGGGCTACAAAGTTGATTCATGATCAAATCGCTCAGTCAAATTTCATTATTAATGTGAAATGGTAAAGTGACTATAAATTTGCGTTACTTAAGGTGAAATCAATTTTCAGTTGTATAGATCGGAAAAGCAGCAGTAAACAATTAAACTTCTGAAATCCAACGAAGTCATTTGTACTAATCACATAAATGGCTGTTTATGCGATAAATTTAAGTTGTGGTCTGGATTTTGAGCTTTTCTAAGGAAAGATGACTTCCATCAGATCTAGGTATTTCAAAACTGAAGTTAAAGAGATGTTTCCTACTTTGCCATATCCTGTCTAATCCCAAAGGCAGTTACTTTAAGATGCTACATACATAGGAACAGCTAGTCAGTGATCTTCTTCAGTCAGTCTTTTCAGAAAAATATTGATAGGTTCATTTCAATTAAAGTACTCCATTTTGTAGAACATTTTCTGACAAATATCTTCTCTTTGCTGTTTCTGCCACTTATACTTCATTATAATAATGTTCTTAGCCAGACATTGCTTACCAAATTAGTCAACTTGTCTTCTCTAAGGACAAAGCCATCTGTAACCAGGTTGAATTGTCCTCGTTGTTCTCTATGTGCACAGCCTGATCTAATCTCATCAACCTCATCAGTGGATGCTGTTTATTTGGATTTGCAGAAGGCCTTTGACAGGGTGCTGCACATGAGGCTGCTTAACAAAATAAGAGCCCAAACTCGAGGAATTCTGCAGATGCTGGAAATTCAAGCAACACACATCGAATTTGCTGGTGAACGCAGCAGGCCAGGCAGCATCTCTAGGAAGAGGTACAGTCGACGTTTCGGGCCGAGACCCTTCGTCAGGACTAACTGAAGGAAGAGCTAGTAAGAGATTTGAAAGTCGGAGGGGGAGGGGGAGGGGGAGGGGGAGATCCAGAATGATAGGAGAAGACAGGAGGGGGAGGGATGGAGCCAAGAGCTGGACAGGTGATTGGCAAAAAGGATATGAGAAATAAGAGCCCATTGTATTTCAGAAGAGATAGCAACATGGATAGAAGATTGGCTGACTGGCAGGAGGCAAAGAGTGGAAATAAAGGGGAACTTTTTTGGTTGGTTGCTGGTGACTAGTGAGGTGCTGCAGGAGTCAGTGTTGGGATCACTTCTTTTTACGTTATATGTCAGTGATTTGGATGAAGAAATTGATGGCCTTGTGGCCAAGTTTGTGGATGATACGAAGATAGGTGGAGGGGCAGGTAGTGTTGAGGAAGCAGGGTATCTGTAGAAGGACTTAGATAGATTGGGAGAATGGTCTAAGAAGTTGCAGATGGAATATAGTGTCGGGAAGTGCATGGACTTGCACTTGGGTAGAAGGAATAAAGATGTGGACTATATTCTAAATAGGGAGAAAATTTTAAAAATCAGAGGTGCAAAGGGACTTGGCAGTCCTCGTGCAGGATCCCTAACTTGCAGGTTGAGTTGGTGGTAGGGAAGAGAAATGCAATTTTAACATTCATTTTGAGAGGACTGGAATACAAAAGCTAGGATGTAATGCTGAGGGTTTATAAGGCATTGGTCAGACTGCACTTGCAGCGTTGTGAGCACTTTAGGGCCGGTTATCTAAGAAAGAATGAGCTGGCATTGGAGAGTGAATAGAGGACAGAGATGACAATGATTCCAGGAATGAAAGGGTTAACATACAGGGATTGTTTCATGGCTCCAGGCCCTTTACTTGCTGGAGTTTAGAAGAATGAGGGGGTGATCTCATTAAAACCTATTGAATATTGAATGGCCTAGATAGAGCAAATGTGGAGACAATGTTTCCTATAGTAGAGGAGTCTAGAACCAGTGGGACAGCCTCAGAATACAGGGATATCTAATTAAAACAGAGATGAAGAAAGGTTTATTTAACAAGAAGGTGATGAATCCATGGAATTCATTGCCACAGTTGGCAATGCAGGTCAAGTCATTGGGTATATTTAAGGCAGAAGTTGGTAGGTTCTTGAATAATCAGGCTGTCAAAAGTTACAGGAGGAAGGCAGGAGAATAGGATGGAGAGGGATAATAAATCAGCCATGATAGAATGGCGGAGCAGACTCAATTGGCCGCATGGCCTAATTTGCTCCTATGTCTTATGGTCTTATCTTTAGCCATGACTGGAATGTGCTGTGGTTTCAGTAATTTTAATTGAGGGGTTTAAAATCAAAATGCATTTTCATGCAATAAATAAAATATTCAGTAAGTTTGATGTATTGTTAGCAAAGAATATACCTAAAATTACTGGCAGGAATACTGTTTTACTCATAGTATTGATGTAGCTAGTTTAATTGCTTCTGATCAATGATGACTGTCCAATCTGTTGATGGTTAGGTATTCAACAATGGTAGTGTTGGATTAGGGTCCGGGCTGTTTTTCTTACTCTGTTATTAGCTTTATAAACTTTCTTGTACATTTGTATAATCACCTGTTTATAAACTTATAGTATATCTGGTTCTGTACTTGTGTAGTTTCTTTGTCTGCAAAGCATGAGTCAGTCAGCACCTGTTAAACAGGTTTCTTATCTAAACTGGATCAAAATTCCAAGTAATTTATTAGATAGATAGATAGATAGATAGACATACTTTATTGATCCCGATTTATTATTACCAAAGTACATGTATGTCATCATATACCTACCTGAGATTCATTGTCTTATGGGCATTCACAGTAAACACAAAGAAACAATCAATTCAGTGTTGAGGTGAGTGAAGCTTTCCCCCCTGGTTCAAGAATCTGATGGTGAGAGAAAATAACTTTTCCTGAACTCTCTGGTATGGGACCTGAGGCTCCTGTTCATCCTTCCTGATGGAAGAGAGTATGGCATGGTTTGTGTGGGATCCTTGATGATGGATGCTGCTTTCCTGCGATAGTCTACCTAGTAAATGTATTCTGTGGTGGGAGATGCTTTACCTGTGATGGACTGGGACAAATTCACTCTTTTTGTAGGCTTTTCCATTAAAGGTCATTGGTGCTTCCGTACAAGCCATATATATTGTTCTTACTATGTTTTTCCTTGTACTTTTAGCTTTCTTTAAACTTTCTTGTAAATTTATATAATCACCTGTTTATAAACTTATTGTAACTTGTAGTATATCTGGTTCTATACTTACGTAGTTACTTTGTTTTCGAAGCTGGACTGTGATTCAGTCAGCACCTGTTAAAGAGGTTTCTTACCAGCCCCTTGGTATGAACATAGAATTCTCCAACTTCGGTAATTCCCTCCCCCTCCCTTCCCCTATCCCTATTTTGCTCTGTCCCCTCCCCCAGCTGCCTATCACCTCCCTCATAGTTCCGCCTCCTTCTACTACCGATTGTGTTTTCCCCTATTCCTCCTTCACCTTTCCTGCCTATCCCCTCCCTGTCTCCCCTTCCCCACCCCTTTATCTTTCCCCTTACTGGTTTTTCACCTGGAACTTACCAGCCTTCTCCTTCCCACCCTCCCCCCACCTTCTTTATAGGGCCTCTGCCCCTTCCCTCTACAGTCCTGACGAAGGGTTCCGGCCCGAAACTTTGACTGATCATTTCCACGGATGCTGCCTGACCTGCTGAGTTCCTCCAGCGTGTTGTGAGTGTTGCTTTGACCCCAGCATCTGCAGAGTATTTTGTGTTCTTACCTAAAGTGGTTCAGACTAGATTGCAGTATAAAAGGAAAGCAGTGCTCAGTTTCCTTAGTTATACTTATTGTCACTTCTTTGCCTTGTTTGCTTGTACAGACTGACTCTCTTTAGTTTGTACTATGATGAACACTGAATAAAATGGCTATAACCGTAAGATTTGTACCTCATTCTTTACTTCTGAGAAACCTTCTGGACAACATTATCTCCAGATCCAACAGTAACATAATTAAACATACAGGTTTGCTGTTTAACCAGTCATTTGCTTGGGTTTTTTAGTGAGTTCCAAGCTGAGATGACTGACTTCGAACAGGCATTTCCCTATCTGAAGGATAGCTTGTACCACGGTAGTGTCTTCTCCCTGAACATCAGTGCCTGTGCACCTAACTACCTTAACAATTCAAGCCAGAATTGTTACCCTTAGGAATTTCCTATTCAACCTATAGGCAACCACTTGATTCTGTTTGGCAACTCTATTGAGCAGCTAAAAAATAGTGAAATAGAGGCCCATGAGATATGGTGAATAAAAATCTTTGCTCTCATGCACAATATTGTCATATTGAATTTACTTATGAACATTATGTCAAATATTTAACATTTTATCCCAGTTGGTATGTAACTCTTCAAAGTAAAGGGCATTAATTTTGTATTGGGAAAAAAAATTACAGTTAGTTGAGCAAGATTGGTGAGGTACTATGGAAATTGCTCTAAATTATCTCTTGATCCAGAAGTAATCATACTATATATGTCATTTAAGTGATTTGGAAAGTGAGGACTTGAAAAAATTAAAATTAGGTGGCACTTGAATTATTCAAGAAAAATTAAAGAGAGCCTATCCTCATTGAAGTAATATTTAATTAGCTTGTTCTTGCATGCAATTATTTATGCTAAGTGGCTGTAGATCAATTTTACACCAACTTTGATCTGTTCAACATCGTGGTAAATCTGACTATTTTTATCCAAAGAGAAGAAAAACTGTTTGATGAAATCTAGAATGAATTATAATGGATATGAGTACATGGCAAAAATTCCATAAAGGCTTCACATTGGTCTTTCCAACATTTTATACAATTGAGAAACCCCTTTTGCAGAGAAATCTTTATTTCAGAGCGACCTCTTCAAAGTCCTCTTGCAGACCTATACTTATCAAAAATAATCTCTTTAAATTTTGGTGTTAAATTTCATTTGTCCAGTGTCTGTTTATTTCACTAGAGAGCCAACATCCTTCTGTGAAACATGGTGTCCTTTTCATATTTTACTGCATGACTTTGAATCATCAGTAAACTTTGAAATTATTCCCAGCATACGCATCTAGATCATATCAAAAAGTGCAATAGATTCTAATACATGCCATTTATGCAAAAATATACATTCTGTTCTATTCCAAAAAAATCTGTACTGTAGTTATTTTATGTCCGCTGATTTCATATACATATGGCCATTTTCCCATCAATTCCATTGCTTTAATTTAGCTAACAAGTCTATTCTGTGTAATAGTTTGTTTAGTGCCTTTAAAAATACACATCAATCATATCATACTCATTAATTTTACTTTATCCTGATGCAGAGTCTTGATCTAAAACATTAACCACCACCTCCACTGATGCTGCTTGACCTGCTAAGTTCATCTACGTGCCTGTTTTTTTTCATTCCAGATACAACATCTGCAGTCCTTTGTATCTCCATTAGTTTACTTTGTTGCCTCAAAGGTTCATTTTGTATAACAAACTCACATGAACTTTCATTACAGAGCTAATCCTTCGGTGACCATGGAGGGGAGGTACTTCACCATTTCATCTGTAGACCGTAAATAAATGTGTGGGGTGCTTGTTGTTGAGAAGGAAGTATAGTTACCCTAAAACTAGAGTTTTGGAGATCTTTTGTAGTCATTATTACATATTTACATTTTGGTTGTATAAAGTTATTATCAGCTTTTAAATTTGTTTTAAGCAAATGTCTCAAGAATCAGAAACATAACACATTTATGAAGAATTTTAACACTTACAGCCAAATTGTATTTAAATTTTAAAAAAATAATCTGGTATCGCAAAACTTATAAATACATTATAGATAGTCTAATAGTTTGTTAACATTAAAGTGAAGCCATGTAATGAGATTTCACATAGAATGTATTATTTTGTTGCTGAAATATCATACAGGTTGACCACTGATTTTCCAGCACCCTTGGTTCCTGAGCCTTGCCGGATTAATGTTTTTGCTGGATTTAAAGAGGTCATGCAATAATAATGGCAAAAATAGACGATAGAAGCTTAAAAAGGCTTATTAAATAAAAAAAATAAATGTAAGTTTATTAATTATGTGCTTACAAAGAATGTTGCTTCTTAGTTATCTATTTAAACATTTCATCCAGGTGAAGTTATGTCATGTGTTTTGATCTCTCTGTGTAATTTTTCTTGCATCAAATAAAACTTCATTAGCTCTTGTCCTGCCATGAAGGTGCATTTCTCTAACCCTTTGATAAAATCACACAACAACTCAATTAACTTATCGACAGTAAATCTTTCAGTTTCAGCATTATCACTACCATCTTCATTACTTGCAGTGTTTTTATCAGCATTCAGGACACTGTCTATCGTTTCCAAGTCCATATGGTGATCCACAACACGTGTTTCATTGTCGACAATCATCTACTCATATAGACTTTCTTCATCTAAACTACTTGTTACATCTTTGAAAGCAGGTCCTGTAACACTTTTTACATACACAAGCAAATCATGAACAGCAACTTTATCCTTTGATATGCAAAATCCTGTAAAATCATCGTCCAGCTTTTCTTCAGGCGCGTTACCAAACATCAAGGTAGTCCACGACTTATGTCAGCCATTCTTTAGTGTTCAAGGATCTATCTTCTCCCACCCTTGAGCAATGAACCAAAGAACATTCTTCGTGCCAAATTCTTTAATAAAGGTCTACAAAATCACCAGCATTCACCTCATCTAATAGATGTATCATGAAAAGTGAGCAATACTTGGGTCTTGTAATTTCATCTGAATTAAAAGAGGTGCCGAACTATCAGTTTCTGGAAAATCTGTGCTCAACCTGTATTATACTCAATTTTAAGAGCATTGAACTCTACTTTCTGTTCTGTAGCTGATTGAACAGCTTCATAATTTAGTGGCATTGTGGCTAATTTTTTTAATCACAAATCTATATTCCTGCTATTATCAAAATCTGAACTCATAGCCATTTCTCTTAAACATCCCATAATCTCTGTGCAGTTAATAAACTCAAAGAGAATTATTAATGCTTTTATATAATTTCAAAGATTCAAACTCCCTTGACTATTTTCTCCTTTCATTTCTCAATGATCAACCACTTATGGCGTGGCTCTCTTTCCAGAGGAAAAAGCCTTTCAACATTTGCCCTGACATTCCTTCCCATAATCAACTATTTCAATGAGATCTCCCCTGAATGCTAGTGATTATAGACCCACCATTTAAAATGTTATGCGGGTTATTTTGTTCGATGAGAATGACTAACATGTTTCACCTCTTCCAATTTTTAATGACTTAATAATCCGTTTTCATTCTGCATCTTCCTCCCATGTCAACTGCCCATCTAACCTTGTATTATTAACATGCTTGGGTACTTAGATTCTCTATTTATCAAAATGATTAACAGAAATTTTGCATAACATATTATGCTTGAGTAATGGTACATTTGATATTTTGCTCATAAGCCAAGCCATAAGTTTGTACTATCTTATAGTTCTCATTTCATTTAGTAATCTTTTGTGTGGTACTCATCAAAAACCTTTTATCAAACCTTGCTATACCGCTGCCCCTTTCGGACCCTGCTAGTTTCACCCTCAAAAGTTATTAAATTGTAAAAAATGAGATCCCTTACAAAAAGTCTGCTGCCACTGCCTTCAACACCATTTATTTCATAACTGTTTCCCACATTTTTCTTGACAGATGATGCAAGTCTACCTAAGCTCCAGCCGCCCACAAGCTTCCTTTCCATCTTTCGATGGCAGTTTTATATTTGTTACCTTCAAATCAATGAAATGTTTCCGTCACAGCAATTCAGTTTGTGTTACACAATGCAAATTGGATATTTTTTGTTGACATACAGTATGCACATTATACAATAAAATTTTGAATACGACTTTAAAGTTTTTTTTAAAGACCTGCTTTCTTCAGCTATCCTTTTTATTAGCCTCTGTGAGCCACGCAGTCCAAGAAATTTGTCGGCGTTTAGTCCCCGAATTTCTCACATAAAATATTTCTTTTTAAGAAACAGTTGTTTTAGCCTTTGTTCATCAAATCCTAGATAACCTACAATTTTAAGTGCATTTTATGCACGTATTGCGGTCATTATTTTATTCCCAACTTACAAACTATCCCCATTATATTCTACATTAAAATCATAAATATTTTGAAGGTATTAGCCAAGAAGAAATGTGAATGAATCAAGTGGAAAGTATTTTAATTAAAAACCAGAAACAACTGCAGAATTGCATAGTACCTAGTTCTCCATTCTGGAATTCTTGTTATGGTGACATAAAAAATATTTATTCCATTGATATGCTATTCTAGTAACCCAAAGATTGCATTTATACCACTTTGATTGACAAAGTAGGCCTTAATCTTTGAAAAAAAATATTGTTCCGTTAATGATTAAGATTAAAATTCACTTCCTTCAAAAATGGCAAAAAATAAGAATTGATGCTTAAGGATTACAATATGAGCATTCAGATTTATCTACAGAAGATAGGACTTACCAAAACAAAAGTAAATAAGTTTAGCAAACTTCTGAACTTGGGTTTAATAGTAGGTGAAGTATTTGCAATAGCTTTAAGTTTTTAATCTATAAAAAAAAGAAATGGATTTAAGCATCTGAAAAATATGAAACTTAATTAGAACAGGGTTACACATTACACAAACCATCCATCATATTTGAAACAGGAGAGAAAAGTTGCCATTGAACATCAAAGTTGAACATACTCTTACATTGCTCTACTTCATCAATCCTGACTATGTTTATGCAGATACAAATCAGATATAACTAATGAGGTAGGTATCAGTTATTGAAAGTGGTTTCCCCTTCTTTAGGTGTCAATATATTTATAAAAAAGATAACACAATACACACACAATCAATAACATTCAACCTTTGTGACAGAAATAATGACTATATCAGAAAAAGCTGCTATAAAATTGAAATTAGTTATTATTTAGTAAAGTTGTACATGAGAGAGCAGCATTAATAATCTGTTTGAAATCTGGGCTAATTCAAAGTAAAGGATCAGGCCTTCCAAATTAGCATCCTGCCTTGTTGATCTGTCAGCCTTTCACCGTCTCACTTCAACTGACTGCCAGATCAAATGGAAGTTATATTTTAATGAAATAATCTCCATACACAAATTTAGTTAATTTCGTGATTATTTGTGCTCAATAATCCCAATGTCAACAAAATAAGCATTAAACAATTTAATTGACACGTAGAAAATAAGTGCCTTTTCAAATTATAATTACGTTAATAAAATTGATCTCACATTTTGTATTGTATTTTAATAACAGGATTGGATTATTGCAGTTAGCTTTTAATGGATGTTACTATTCAGGTTTAAGTGACCATTAATTTCATAGACCTGATTACAAGGAATATTAATAGAAGAATTAACTTCTACATTTGTAGCTAAGGGTACTGCAGCATTAGTTTGCATGTGTCCATGAGATGGAGGATTAGCCTGGATATTTGAAGGATGTGGTGGCGCTGTGCATCTTGATATCTGCCCGGTTGGAAAAGTACCTTGGCAATTCAGTTGCAATGGCTGTTGAAGGGAATACTGCAGCAGGTTTGCGTGCAAGTACGATGGAGCATGCAGCTCATTTCGGGTTTGGGGGGAAACTGTGGAGTGAGCTGAGAAAGTTGTCTGTCCAATTTCCAAAACTGATTGACCACCTTTCTGTTTACTGGCTTCTTTTACGTCATTGTCGTGAGCACTATAATCAACAATCAAAAAAAAAAGCTGATGAGTATAGAGACACCAATTGCAGTTTTAGACAACCATTCAATTTTGCAAGACCCAGTTGGAACTTACATCAACAGATGCTCAACACAAGGTAACAGCGTTTCCCATGCATAAGCAGTAAGACGATGCAGCCGGACAGGCCATAAAGGAGAAAGTCTGAGAACAGCACGAGATGCTGCTATGCAAGCAGCAGCAACTACTGAAGGGAAATAATTTAGAAAGCCATGATCTGCAAATATAAAACCATTAATTCCATTGAACGCACGTGTTTTGTTTAATGTTACATCAGTCCACTTTCATCCAATATTGTTTGATCAACCAAAGCAAATTACTGTTAACTCTTGAAAGCTAACAAATGCTGGGAAGAACCAACTAGTTCAGTAGGATCTGTGGAGAGATCAAAACAGTTAACGTTTCAGTTCAATTAGAGTCACTGACTTTTCTCTCTTCACCATTGCTGCCTGACTATTTGTAATATCCTTTGAATTTTTTCCACTGTCTATGTAGTGCAGATAAATAGTACTTCAGATATAGAATCTCGGGCCAGACAGGCTCAATACATGTCGTTCCCTGCAATTTCTGCACCCGCCACCTCCTCCCAAATAAAATACACACAGCCACACTATCCTTTAGCAATCCCAGAGGACAAATGTAGATCCTCCATCGATGCTGCCTGGCCTGCTGAGTTCCTCCAGCATTTTGTGTGTGTTGCTTTGAATTTCCAGCATCTGGTGATTTTCTTGTGCTTGTGACACTAGCTATGCCAACAGTCAGCACCGCTAAGCTTCAGTTCAAGAACTCTGGGCCAAGGCCAGCAGTGGAGTAGGAGGTCAAAAGTACCAACATCCAATGTATATATACACACACACACACACACACACACACAGGAATGTCGTGGTTTTCTCATTCCTGTTAGAAGTTTTCTACAAAACCATCACCCAATAATATGTACAGTCCAAACTATTGTAGCAAACCTGTATAAGCACATTTATATCGATGCATCTATAAAAAGGATCAAAATTCAGCTTCTCATCATAAAGTCATCTTTTGAAAGACCACAGTACTTTGAGTGAAAATTGAGCTAGATACTTATTCTAATAAGCTTTATCTCAATTAGTCTTCTTTAAATGTAATCATCCTACCATAGGAGATCCCAAACAAGTAGCTTGGATTTTGCATTAAGTAGTGAAATAATAGTGCTTAATTCAGTGTTGTTTTCCCTAGCAGATTTTTTAAATAAAGAAAATACATTTTTTTTAAAGTAACAGTCTATGGTTTTGTTTACTTTTTGGGCCAAAGGTATAATAAACCTTAACGCACCATTAAGACTCATTCATGACACTTGCACAAATGGTCACCTATTCAAACTGTTAAACACTGTGTTGTAAATAATAAAATTCTCTTCTGATCAGATTTCTGAAGATTATAATGGAGAAGATTGAAAAATAAGCTGTACAAAAAAAAAATAGGAATTATTTCTAGATTTCCTGATGTAACCATGCATGTCTATACTCCTGTTCTCATAATGGGATGACTGTGAACTCTGATACTTCATGGCAGGCTTAATAATTAGCCCATTATATCACTATCATCCAGCATGCATAAGTATTTCACATCTTAAAAAGATTAATTTTGCTTGCAATGTACTAGAGATTTATGATTACTACAATAAAGTTACATTGTAGTACAATGTACTACAATCAGAGATTGAAAACCATGGCCATTCATCCAATCACATCCATAGCAGCAAAGTAGTTTTACAACACATTTCATGTCCTGGACTGGAACCTTCTAGCTTTTGAAACAAGTATCCAAGTGCTTAAAAAAAAGGACAGAATTTTCTTCTGTCATCACTGAGTAGAAATATCCTCAACTCATCTCCAATCCTAGTTCAGAATTGCACAGAAGATACCCTGAAAGCCAATAGGAGTGCAGTAATTCTCTTGTCAGTTCTCCTGTTAATGAAGCTTGAACATCACACTGCTGCAAGTGAGTGAGATCAATTTTGTGCACAACTATTGTGCACATACTTTTCCAACTAATACTGATTGTTAGTCACTCAATTTTGTTTTGCAATATTTTGTCAGTGGTTGGGCTAACTGGCCTGTTGGACTTGAGCAATGATCCTCATATCAGTAAACAAGAGGGGAACGGCAAATGATAGATAGAGCCTCTAGTTTTTACAACCACCTAATTGACAATTTATCTGCAGTGAAACTCAATAACAGGTTTGCTCATCCTATCAAAAAGAGTACTAATATAGTAGGAATAGCTAAGTATAGCTTTATATTTTAGATAATGCTGCAAGGATTAAAGCGTTACTTAAAAAACAAATTCAACCTAGAAATATCAATTTTGCAAGGGATGGAATAACTAAATTTACAAATTCCCCTGACTGGCCACCCCCATGAAGACCATATTGGTTTGCATACATAGGCGAACAAAAATATTTTGTAAACACGAGGAGTTCTGCAGATGCTGGAAATTCAAGCAACACACATCAACTTTGCTGGTGAACACACAGGCCAGGCAGCATCTCTAAGTAGAGATACAGTTCATGTTTCGGGTGGAGACCCTTCGTCAGGACTAACTGAAGGAAGAGCTAATAAGGGATTTGAAAGTGGGGGGGGGGAGGGGGAGATCCAAAATGATAGGAGACGACAGGAGGAGGAGAGATGGAGCCAAGAGTTGGACAGGTGATTGGCAACTTTCTCTCTCTCTCCTTTTTCTCCCTCTGACTATACCCTTTGCCCATCCTCTGGGTTTCCCCCACCCTCCCCCTTTTCCTTCTCCCTGGGCCTCCTGCCCATGATCCTCTTATATCCCTTTTGCCTATCACCTGTCCAGCTCTTGGCTCCATCCCTCCCCCTCCCACTTTCAAATCTCTTGCTAGCTCTTCCTTCAGTTAGTCCTGACGAAGGGTCTCGGCCCGAAACGTCGACTGTACCTCTTCCTATAGATGCTGCCTGGCCTGCTGCGTTCACCAAAGATATTTTGTATATTGTTCCATATACGTACTGAAACATTTTTGTTCACTAATTTCCCTCCCTAAATGGCAATATGCTAACATCATAAAAATTTCATTAGTCAGTGATGCAGACAAAGAGATATTTGGGTGAGGCGAAAGTTGCATGGAGAATAAATACCCTGTAAAGACACTTCTAGAAAGTAGCCCGAGTACTTTTCAGTGTACAACTTGGTCTTCTCAAAGTAAAGCATAGGCCATCCATCATGAAGATCAGTTTCGTGGACAGCAATGGAGAGGTAGTAATCAATGAAGTGGGCAGCAGTTGGTAGGCAGAGATTCCACTGAAAGGTTTCCAGTAACAGTAGCTCCATATGCAACAAGGTCTGTTTGTTTAACACCAAGTTCACACTGGTCATACAACTGAGACGGTTGAGTTGCTCAAGTTTGGGTACACGATCCTCTTTTTCCTCAAACTTGCCTAAATTAAAGAAAACAAGTTTACCTTAGTCACATTTATAGTACTAAAGGTTTACCAGAGTGAATACACTAAACAATGTTATAATTTTAAATTTCATGACTTTTTAAAGTCAACAGAACAATTGCATTTGCAGCTGAGTATCAACAAATTTAAAGTACCAACACAAAAGTATCAGGCAATAAAGCCTTAAGTTTTTGCGTGTGTTGCTTGGATTTCCAGCATCTGCCAATTTTCTCTTCTTTGTGATTGGGTCCTGCCAAAGGGTTTCAGCCCGAAACATAGAATGTGATCGTCTCCTTGATGCTGCCTGGCCTCCAGCATTGTGTGTGTGTGTGTGTGTGTGTGTGTGTGTGTGTGTGTGTGTGTGTGTGTGTGTGTTATATGACTATGACTATTTCCTACTTGCAGAAAAGATTCGGGAATCTCGGGTGCAAGGGGACTTGGGGGTCCTTGTGTGGGATTCCCTAGAGTTTAGGTTGCAGGTTCAGCTGGTGCTGAGGTGAACGGGTGCAGTGTTGGTGTTCATTTCAAGAGAACTAGAATATAAAAGAGACCCCTGGATGGATACATGGAGCTGAGAAAAACAGAGGGCTGTGGGTAAGCCTAGGTAGTTCTGCAGTAAGGACATGTTCGGCACAGCTTTGTGGGCCGAAGGGCCTGTATTATGTTTTCTATGTTTCTATAAAAGTTCCTTTCTTTGATATTCAATAAAATTATCACCACCAAGTCTTCATTAATTAACATTTGAAAAGGAGGATGGGAGTTGTCACAACCATTCAGAAATTCAACTACATTAACCATACACAAAGAGAGAGATACGAAAGTCAGGAGGGGCCATGAAAAATCCTCAGCAAGTAGGATTAGAAAGAGTCCCAAGACATTCTCTACATACATCAAGAGCAATAGGATAACTAGGGTGAGGGTAGGACCTCTCAAGGATGAAGTGGGGAGCATTTGCTTGGATGTGGTGGGTGTGGGCGAGGTCCTTAATGAATACTTTACATCAGTATTTACCAAGGAGAAGGACATGAAGGATAGGGAAATCAGTGCCAAAGCGTATTAACGTGCTCAGGCATTTCAAAGTAGGAGGTAGTGTTGGGTCTTTTAA
The DNA here is from genome assembly GCF_030028105.1 of Mobula birostris. Taxonomy (NCBI): domain Eukaryota; kingdom Metazoa; phylum Chordata; class Chondrichthyes; order Myliobatiformes; family Myliobatidae; genus Mobula; species Mobula birostris. The sequence goes on from NC_092390.1 coordinate 39,474,695, forward strand.
AGAGCATTAATTTTTATAAATCCCCTGGGACTGATAGGATATACCCCAGGTTATTGAGAGATGCAAGAGAAGAGCTTGTTGGCAACTTGACTAATATCCTCTCTAGCCACAGCTGAGTCACGGAGGACTGGAAATAGCTAATGTTATTCCATTATTCTGTTCATGCGTGGCCAAGTGGTTAAGACGTTCGTCTAGTGATTTGAAGGTCGCTAGTTCGAGCCTTGGCTGAGGCAGCGTGTGTGTCCTTGAACAAGGCACTTAACCCTTGCTCTGCAATGACACCGGTGCCAAGCTGTATGGGTTCTAGTGCCCTTCCCTTGGACAACATCAGTGTCGTGGAGAGGGGAGACTTGCAACATGGGCAACTGCTGGTCTTCCATACAACCTTGCCCAGACCTGCGCCCTGGAAACCTTCCAAGGTGTAAGTCCATGGTCTCATGAGACTAACAGATGCCTATATAAAATTCCATTATTCAAGAAGGGAGCCAGGGATTATCTTGGAAGTTATAGGCTAGTGATTCTCATGTCAGTGGTAGAGAAGTTACTGGAAAGAATTCTTAGGGATAAGATTTATGAGCATTTGAAAAACTATGGTCTAGCCTTGTGCAGGACAAGTCATGTTTTACTAATTTGATGAAGTGTTTTTGATGAGGTGATGAGAATGATCAATGAAGGTAGAGTTGTGGATGTTATCTACATAGATTTTATAAAATCCTTTGACAAGGTCCCTCATGGGAGGCTCATCCAGAAGACTGAGATGCATAGGATTCATGGTGAATTGGCTGTTTGGATTCAGAACTGGCTTGCCCATAGAAGACAGAGGGTGGTGGTCGAAAAGACTTATTCTAGTTGGTGGTCTAGGATTAGTGATGTTCTGCAGGGATCTGTACTGGGACCTTCATTGTGTGTATATAAGTGACCTGGATTGAAATGTACATGAATGTGTTAGTAAATTTGCAGATGATACAAAAATTGTGGTGTTGGGGAAAGCATAGAGAACTAGCAAATAATACAGTAGGATGTAGATCATTTGTAGATATGGGTAGAGATATGGCAGATGGAGTTTAACCCAGCTAAATGTGAAGTGTTGCACTTCAGTAGATCAAACGCAGAGACAGAGTATACTGCTAAGGGCAATGTTGATGAGCGGAGGGATTGTGGGGTCCAAGTTCACAGCTCCCTGAAAGGGGTTACACAGATAGATGGGGTGATTAAGAAGGCACATGAAATGCTTGTGCTTATTAGTTAAGGTGTAGAGTTCAAAACTCAGGAAGTTGTGTTGCAGTTTTATAAAACTCTAGTTAGACTGCATCTGAAGTATTGCATACAATTCTGGTTGCCCCATTATAGGAAGGATGTTGAGGGTGCAGAAGGGATGGAGCCTGCATTAGAGAGCATATGTTATAATAAGAAGTTGGACAAACTTGTGTTGTTTTCTCTGGAGTGGCAGAGACTGAGAGGAGATCTTATAAGAGGCATAGGTAGAGTAGAGACAGTATCTTTGTCCCAGGGATGAAATGTCTAATACTGGAGTGAACATGCATTTAAGGTGGGGGGGGGGGGATTTCAAAGGAGGGAGGGGTAAGTTTTTTTTTCCCCCTCACACAAAGAGTGGTGGGTGCCTGGAATTCATTGCTTGGGGTGCTGGTAAATACTGATATAACCATCCCTTAAATGTCCTAATTGTATAAGCACATGAATGTGAGGGAAATGGAAGGATATGAACATTGTGTAGGCAGAAAGGATTAGTTTAGTTGGCCATTTGAGCACTAATTTAATTGGTTCAGCATAACACTTTAGGCCATATCTCTGCCCATATCTATAAATGATCTACATCCTACTGCATTATTTGCTAGTTCTCTATGCTTTCCCCAACACCACAATTTTTGTATCATCCGCAAATTTACTAACACATTCATGTACATTTCCATCCAGGTCATTTATATTTAGGCCATTTAGGCTGTACTGTACTGTCCTAAATTCTATATACAATGGCTGCAAGGGGAGGCCAGGGGGTGGGTACCCTGGCACAAATAACACACATCATCACAGTCAAGCCTTTTAACAATCGCCAGTTTATAAATACCACAGCAGTGGAACTTTGCTCTCAGGCCAATAGTAACTGGCACACAAATGATGGAGAACTTCTGGAAAAGGAGTTTTTGCCAATAGTTCCTAAAAGCATTCAAGGGAAAAATGTATGTGTGCTGCATCTGTTTAATACAATGGGAACTAAGCTTACCAACTTATCAGTGAAACAACCTGCACCACACTCCTGGATGGAGTTCCAAAACAAAGAGTGATGAGGAACCCAGCACCTGAAGGACCTTCTTCCTAAGATTGGTCTCCACACATAGAACAATCCGGTCTATATCCAGCTGTAAAGGCAGTCAATGATAGGGCAAGATTCTTTAAATGTTGTTATCCAATTATAAAAACCAGAAAAAGGTGTACTACGTCCAACCTCTGAGCCAGTCTTGAATTATTACTAGCCATCAAAGTTCACATTGTAGATTAAGGACAAAAATTAGAATAGAAACCCATTCAGTGAATTTGCCTACTCCAAAAACTAATTTTGACCATTCATTACCTATTAGCTTTCGAAGATTTTAAAAAAATGCATTTATTAATTTATGCAGTTGCTAACATTGTTAATTCCACTATTTATTATACATCTCTAATTACCTCTGAGATGGTGACTGGAGAGCCACCCTCATGAACAGTCACCTTCTAATGAAGAAACTCCCACTGTAGAGTTCCAGGAATTAGATCCAGCAACAAAAGAGTGGCATGCATTTCTGTGATAGATGGCATGCAACACAACAGGGAACCTGCAGCTGTTGGTGATCTCTTGCACCCATTGCTTTTGACTTCCTTGATGCTAATTGGTTTATTATTGTTGCATGCACCAAGATACAGTGGAAGACACGACTATTTTCGCATGCCATCCCAAGATAATTAAGATTTAAAAAAATGCAGAATACAATTATAGTCAGAGAAAGTACAATCCATGTAGACAAATAAGATGCAAGAATCATGACTGGGAGATCAAGAGTTCATCTTTAGTGTATCAGAGGTCCACAGAGATCCATGTTTGGGAAGTGCTGTTGGAATTAGCTTGGACAAGTAATTCCAGAAGAGAGACAAGATTTAACATAGTCATTGCTTGATACTTTTCTGGTATGGATGTTTATTGGTGTTTTTATGGCATAAATGAAGGTCTGGACCAAAGCTGTTTTAAGATCTGGAGTGGAGTCATTCCGACAAAACCAAATCAGTGAGCAAGTAATTGGTGTTTAAGTGCTACTTCAGCCAGTAATTATATTTTTGGCATATACCATCATTCCACATTCACAATCATGCAGATCTTCTCTTATAAATGTTAGTTGACTGAAAACAAATGAATCAAAAACACAAGTTGAAAGATTCAGTTTTCTTGTGCCCAGTAGTAATACTGCCAAACAAATCTTCCAAAAATATGAAAGCATCTGGAAAACCAACTTGCTTTTCACAAAAACTACTTAGATGTTCTATGCACATCAGTGTACTTACTTGCTAAAAGTAAACAGGAGAGTGCCACCAGATGTAACTGCTGCACAGAAATATCATAGCGGTCCATGAACAAGTCTAGAAGATAAACAGCCAGATGACGAGCAGTGGGGCAAAGATGAAAATGATTGCTGATGATTGCAAGAAAATCTGCAAAATATCGTCTGACATTCAGCTGAGGGGACCGACACTTGTAGGGAAGTAGTTTCAGCTCCTGAATAGAATAGAATTAGAATAATGATGACAAGATCAATTAAAGCTTAACAGTTTTAAAATGTGTGAATTGCTTAGTAAGAAAAAGTTACACGTTTGAGGCAACTTGCCTTCATTAAATAGAGATTTGCATTCTACATCATAGAACAGGGAAGGCCCTTTGGCCCATTGTTTTGTATTGATCTTTTCAAAGTAAATTTATTATTGAAGTATGTATACATTATACAACCCTGAGATTTTTCTCCTTACAGGCAGCCACAAAACAAAGAAACCTCAAAAGAACCCATCATCAAAAAAACTGTTAAACACCCAATGCGCAGAGAAAAAGTAAAAAACAATGCCAACACCAAAAGCAAACAAACAGCTTCAGAACTGAAGTTTTACATGAAGCCAGGCATTACTACAGCTGGAGCAGGCCACACCTTCAGTTTAGCACAGAGCTGAGTAAACATTGCGGAGCAGAAAGCAGAATCATGCAGAAATGGGTCGAACCAGCCCTCGCCTCCGGTCCCAACACCCTGATCTTTTTAAATTTGGCCCAGAGCTTAAACTGGCCAAAACATCAGGTCGTTCCTCGCTCTTGGACCTCTTTAGGATCCGAATCCCGCTGCCACAATTCGGCCCATACCTGGCCTTTCCAGTTCAGCCCAGCTCTTAAAAATCAATTGGACATCAGGACTTTACTTACTCTTGGGGATGCTTTGACCACGCCTCTGCCTTGGCTCACCTCAATCATGCCTTCCCTATGCCTTTGCCACCTCTCACTTCTGCTTTATTCGACCATTTCTCACCTGTATCTCTGCTTGCCTCTCCATTGTTAGCGTTAATTGTCATTAATATAATGTTATTAAAAAGGCATTTAGAGATCATACAGAAAAAAATCATTGTTAACTGATTTCTATAGTTCTGACATAGAAAAGAGGGTGCTTTGTTTTAAGGGTGAAGTCTCCATCAGTACTTTTTACAGCATCCTGAGGGAATGTTCTTGTGGAGAGGCTGAGCAGCTGGGAAAGGTCTGGGGGGGGGGGGAAAGAGCTGGGAGTAGAAATTACAGCTGAAACATGGGAAGACACCTGTGATAATGCAAAGACAATTTCAGTTTGTAATAGAACTAAAGCATTGCAACTCAAAATTCTGCATAGAGCCCATCTGACTCCAGATTGTCTCTCGAAATTTAAGATGGGGGTTTCTCCAATGTGTTCTAATTGTAAAGTAAATACTGGAACTTTCACCCACTATTTTTGGACGTGTTCCAAACTTCAGGCATACAGGAGTGATATTTTGGGTGAAATGGAAAGGATTCTGAAGATGGAGCTTGAACTGGACCCAGTGTCTTTTCTCTTAGGCTTACTCAGCAGTTGTATTATTAATGCACATCAGAAAAAAACTTCTTTTTAACATCCTGACTTTTTGTGCATGGAAGAACATTTTACTTTGTTGGATATTCAATAAGGCCTCTGGACTTTTTGTTGGCATAAATTAATCATGGAATATATTCCTTTGGACTTTTTGACATGTATGGTACACTCAAAAACAAATAGTTTTCATAAAACATGGCAACCTTTTCTGCAGTATGTAGATGTAAACCTGTCTGCTATAATAATAAGGGCTTTTGTATAGGATGTTGGGGTGATGTCTATATTTTGACAAAAGTGTTCTGATAGCTGATATCTGTGGGGGGAATAAATGTAAATGTAAGTGTATCTGGAAATTGAAAGTTTTGTTATGCTGAGCAAAAAAAATATTAAAGTAAAAAAAAAGGCATTTAGTAGCTTTCTTAGTTTTGTTTTTGTTTGCTACCAATAAGTAGTTGCTGGGCATCACCAGTTCCATCGTAAACCTACTCCAAGATCAATCTACCCCTTCCTTTCCATATATCTCTCCATTTTCCTTTCACCCATGTCCCTCATGTTTCTACCTTTACTACCACCCCCGGCAGCATGCTTCACAGTTACCACTCTCTGTGGAAAAGAAGCTACCTCTGAGATTACATCACCCCATACTTTCCTTGAATGACCTCAACATTATGCCCTGTCATATTAGCTATATCCACACTGGGGAAAAAGGCAATGTCTGTCCACTCTGTCTGTGTCTTTTATCATCTTGTACACATCTATCAAGTCACCTCTTCTCCAGCGAGAAAAGCCCCAGCTCACTCAACCTTTCCTTTTAAGGTATGCTCTCCAATCTAGGCAGAATCCTGGTACTTCCATTACTTGATGGTTACCATTTTTTGGTTTGACCAGTTGAGAATGCTTTAAGGCAGGAAAAGAAACATGTTTTAGCAGTCAAAGTTCTCCATGGTAAATTAAAATGTGGTTCCAAATGACCCCTGTACCGTTATAATCGACCAGTACAGTGGACAAATAGTGCAAAAGGAAAATAATCGCATGTCCGATACCACTTTCACAGGTAAATGTGTGGGATTTATACTTCTATGCATTATCTTCTAAGACAGTGCACATAAATGCTGCAAAGTGTACTAAGCCAATATAAACCAACACCGTTCCAAATTTGATCCATGGGCTGTGACAGACAAAAGAGATCATTTTGCTCCAAATCGCTTTGGTAAAAGAAAACAAAAAAGGAGGCAAACAGCAACCTTTTCTTTGCTATTCCCTGACTACAGCTGGAAAGTCCTTATGGACACCAATTGATATGTGACAATGATTCTCTCCATGTCAGTACTCATATTTAAATGCAGACTACTTAAGCAAATTACTGGGGCCTGGCAATATATCTGTCAAGAAGAAGGAAGTATGGGACAAACACATTGTTAGAGCATATAAAGACCAGCATGATAAACGTCCCCTGCTTTGAAAAATAGAGAGTTATTTGATGCTTTAAGAGAAAAATAACTGACACCTACATGTAATTAAAGTGTACGATGCATAGGACTTTATTTCGAGAAAATTAACCTCATTAATCATTACATAGCAACAGAATACTAGAACATAAAGAAAAAAGGCCTTCTGAAGAAAAAACATCAGATAATACTCAATTTCTTTCTCCACATACCTGCTAGTTTTATTTCCCCTCAAATATCTATCATTCCCTTTTGGTTGCATTGCAACAACCTGGTGCAAATGTCATTGATTTCCATCAAAGTTGAAAACTAAACCTACAGAGGTGGAATCTGAATTAAATAGCTTAATTAATCACCTCACTTTACAAGAGAAGCTCCATGAAACAGCAGCTGCAAGTACTCAACAAAACAAATAAAAGGTAGTCAAAGTTGAGAACAAACATTTGAGGAATAACATTCTATGCTTACTCCCAATTGTGAAGGATCAAGATAAGGCCAGAGAACTGATCTCAGGTTAAAGACAAATAGATCTTAATTGAATTAGTGTGGACAGCATATTCCTGCTCCATCTAAAATCTTTGCCATTCAGATTAACTGCAGCAGAAGATTTGTATTTGTTGATTTAAAAACAATTAAAATGTTTAAATACAGAGGAATACTTCTTATAAAGATAGAGTAGTTTCACTTAACATAATACAGAGAATAAATACTTCTGATTGTTATTAGTTTTAAGCCATCATGCATGAGTGTGTAACTTTAATACAAGTTTGTAATTTGAGACTTTCCAAATTTGATCTTGTTACATCCTGTACAACAGCACAAATATTGGGGTGGGAAAATGTACTATACATTCCAAGTGGATTGGATTTAATTTATTCAATTCTGAATCAGATCTTGGGTCACTTCCTTCACTTTACCTACCAAGTTACATAGAGTGAGCAAATAGCCTACAAAACCTGTTCAATAATTTATCATTTTGCAAATTTAGTTACAAAAAATATCACATAGCTAACCACATCAGACTGTCACAGACTTCAATGCAACTTCTTGTAGAGTAGTAGGTTATGGAAATGTGATACATTTTAAATTAAACCTACTGTATATGTCAAGCAAATAATTCCATCTTGTGCAAATTCTGATCATGATTTCTTTTCTCTATTGGAGATTAAAATCTTAAAGGGGACAATAGTCAGGTTACACAATAAATGTAGAAGTTATTTATTTCATACAATCAACCTCTTAACTCAATCCTGAAGTATTTAGACAGTAAACATAGTCAATGTTATAAGCCAGTCCAGGATGTAGAATTTCACAAAGTAATTGCTACCATTGTTTGTAGCAATCAAAGCCTTCTGCATAAAAGCTGTTTTCTTTAGAATTAGATATGTTCCCACCATTTAAAACGTTTGCCTGTTTCGTTGATGTACAATGATAAAGATTAAACTTCCAAATGGATATATATTTTCTGTAAAATTGTATAACTCTAAACGTTTTTTCTTATTTAAATACATAAGGGAGTGCCGTTGACAGTAAAGACCGAAAGGAATGTTGATCAAGTAGCATCTGTGGTTAAAATTGCAGCTAAGATTTCAGATCACTGATGCTTTAGCCTGAATATTTCCAACTTTTTGTATCAGTTAAATGTTGTTCCAGCAGGAATGTAGATCTGCGCTAAAATTTTGTTGTTAAGAAGATCAGGAATTTAAAAGGCTACACACCAATAAATGCCAGCGATTAAGCACACTTGATTGATGAGTGAAATATACATTCACGAACAATGGAACGAATTCTCAGCTGCTCTCGGCCAACCTTAATCAATGAGTAAATTATAGCTTCACTTTTAAAGTAAAATACTTAAAGTTATTCATCCTAAAAGTGTAAGCGATATATATAAAAACACGAAATTACCAACTGGAAGCTTGTTATTTAAAGTAAACCTACAGCGGATTCTCGCGTCCTGTCATATCGATAGAGGAAAATTACGCAGTAGCCCTTACAAAGTACGGTAAGAAGTCAGCTTTTACAAAGTTATTTCTTGGAAGTTAAGATCGACTTCCACCTCTCGCAGGTAACAGTAATCTACAGAGAATATATAACAGAATGTAACAGTTTTCATGTAGCGATGTACCTTAATGCGAAGAGCCTGGTGGATATCGGTAGCGACCCGTCCTTTCCACCACTGGTCCTCCAGCTCCATCAGGCACAGCAATTCTCATTCAACTTCTTAGCGAGGAAGAAGGAGCAAATAGCCTATCGGAAAACACACACCATCTCTTCGGCATTCAGACTGAACAACTCACAACTTCCCTCTGCCCTTATCAACCCAACAAATTAACGCCAATCAATTGTTACTACTCACCCGACAAACCTGGCATCTTCTGCTGAGAAATGTCCAACCTCCCTAATAGCCAGTTTCAAATGCGATTGCAGAATCATTCTTCAGCTGGAAGTTGTATGTATGTGTCTCCGCGCTGTTGACAACAGAGTAGATTTTCGGTTTCAAGACACTTGGAGTCTCGGAGTCAACTGGGAAGAGAACAGTAGCAGGAAGTATCGGTTCCACAGCGAAAGGTACCAATTCTTTGGCGACAGGAATACTTCCGGGACGTTGTTTCCCTGCGTCTGATTTGCTTTTATTTATTAATTGTTTTTATTCGTTTATTTTATACGAGAATTGAATGGCCATAGCTTCCCGGAAATGAACTGTCGTTCTTTAAAGCACGAACACTGTTGGAAATTTATCTTTCACGCTGAACGTTATTTAGAGTTTCCCACTCATTACCGCAACGGATGTCATTTATAAAGTTACTGTTCCCGGATCGGCTTTGATTCGGAAGTCCTCAAACTCTGAATCGGGTGAGGGTGGGGAAGATCACGTCTAACATATTCTCACTTCACCTGCTCAAGAGTTAGTGGAGTCAGATGTCGTGATCCTTCATGGAATATTTACGGGATTGAATTTCATTCCAGTTAATCAGTTTCTGTGCGCCGTGACAGTGTCACTGTCCTGAAGAAGTCCGCTGCTTCTTGGCATTGGTTTATTATTGTACAATGCGACAAATTACGGTGGAAAAAATGTGTGCGTGCCTTACAGACTGATCATTCCATGGTACATCCATGTGGTAACAATAGAACAGAATACAAGTGCTGCAGTTACAGAAGACTTGCCGTGGAGGTAGAGAAATGAAACGCAAGGAGCATCAGGAGGTAAACGGGGAGATCAAAGGGACATCGTTTATTAGAGTGAATATCAGAGACGATCAAAGAGAGAAAACAAATACAAATTAGCCCAGCATAGAGATCACAATATAGAAAAAAAACACAAAAAGCGACAAAGAACACTTAGCAAAATAAGAAGAGAATGCTTAATATGATTAGTCATGCAAAGGTGCAAGCAAACAAGAATAAAAAATACAGTAGCTCAGTGATAACAGAGCTATAGCACTTAAATAAATGATAACACCTATACATAAATTCGGAAATCAATGAAATGAAAATGTGGCTTCAGTGGTAGAAAGGTGGCTACAGTTGGAAGTTAACCATTGGAGGTCTGGACATTTCTGAAGCAGCTCATTGTGTTGGTAGGGATGTTCTTCAATAACTGCAATGTTCAATTGCATTTACAACATGAAGCAGCCCATGCCTGCAAAGAAAAAGACCAAGCTTCCATTTCAGGCTTGGCCTGGTAAATGGCAAGTAGCACCTTTGCCACAAAGATCTCAGGTAATGACCATTTCCAACATGGGAGAAGAATCTAATCATATAGAGTTGACAGTCAATGGAATTATCTTCACGGAGTCCACAAGCAACAACATCCCAAGGATTATCATTGACTTTGAAATCACTTCAAAAGCTGCATCACTACAGTCAGAATGCAGGAATCCAATGGCAGTCAGTAAACACTTCACACAATTTAAAAAGACACTTCATAATCTTCATAAATCCATTTACGTGGTTGTGAGCATTTCTCAAGAACATTGACACATGCAGGATAAAGTAGCATGTGCATGGCAGCTGATTTACTACCCAAAATATTCCCTTCTTTCTTCTAGTGTGCAGCATCCACAAAATCCACTGTTAGTTGCCAAGGTTGCTTTTATGACACCTTGCAAACCTTCACTCTATATCACCGATTAGGACAAGGATTGCAGGCACACAGGAACACTTTGCCTGCAATCTTGTCTTGAAAAACACCTTATATTCCGTCTGAGTAGCCTCCAACCTGATGGCATGAACATTGACTTCTCAAACTTCCGCTAATGCCCCACCTCCCCCTTGTACCCCATCTGTTATATATTTATGTATATTCACGCTTTCTTTTTCTCCCTCTCTTCCTCTCACTATACCCCTTGCCCATCCTCTGGGCTTCCCCCCTCCCCCTTTTCTTTCTCCCTGGGCCTCCTGTCCCATGATCCTCTCATATCCCTTTTGTCAATCAACTGTCCAGCTCTTGGCTCCATCCCTTCCCCTCCTGCCTTCTCCTATCATTTCAGATCTCCCCTTCCCCCTCCCACTTTCAAATCTCTTACTAGCTCTTCTTTCAGTTAGTCCTGATGAAGGGTCTCGGCCCGAAACATCGACTGTACCTCTTCCTAGAGATGCTACCTGGCCTGCTGCGTTCACCAGCAACTTTTATGTGTGTTGCTTGAAAATTAATAGTTCATTCATCATCATTGGATCATCACTGGAAGTAAATCCCAGAATGCCTATCCAGTAGCAGTATGATGGATCTTCAAATGAAAAACTGCAATGAATTTAGGAAGGCAGCAACTAGGGATGGACAGTAATGCTGGCTTTGCTTCTGGTAGGTGGATTCGCATTTGCAAGAATAATCCCCAGAGAATTCTACTGCTCTGGAAGTTCTTGACCACTTTCAGAAATTGCAACCCAAGAGGTTACAACATCTTGATTAATAACGATACCAGCTTCCAGCACGTAGAGCATTTATGCATATATACAGATGAGAAAATCTGCAGATGCTGGAAATCCAAGTAACACACACAAAATGCATATATACAGTAGCTTAATCCAAAAAAAATCCATTGTTATTAATGCACTGTCACAATTAATGTAGTTATCAACAAAGCAGAAAGATTAAGGCCAATGACGAATTGCAAATTTGTGCACTGGAGGATTTAAATCTAAATCCAAGTAGGCAGAAGGAGGCTACTTTTCATTAGTATATTAATGAGTTATCAGAATTTTATAGATGGTATTCACAAAGAATGTTTCTGAGATCCAGGTGCTGGGTTTTCTATGGCTTTTTATATTAAAACATGCCATATATAAATGTCTTGTTGTCCTTCTTATAGTTAAATTTAAGATTTTATTCACTGTACAAATCTATGTAATATTTATTTTTATATGGGCTACTTAAAGACAAAGTTTTCTGGAGAAAACACTTTCTAAAATTGACTCCAACTTGGGGCATCTTGCAAGCCCAAAACAGAAAAATGGAGAGTTGGACAACTTGATAGAATTTTGTAATATCATATGGGTAGATTACCATTTGGAGTGGTCAAATGGATTATGAGGTATGCTGTCTGTCCTTTGATTGGACAGAGATGATTTCCCAATACATATTAACCAAGGTAAAATATTGAGGATGTTGCTGTGGTTATGTTTCACAGATCAGCATTTAGGTTATCTGCAAACAACTGTTTGTGCAATTGTATAATGATAAAAGTAGTAAGATATTTCATGTCCACCTTTGTTCCCTAAAGATATACAGAAAAGACATTGTTGAAATTTTATTGAAGCAGACCACAGTGGTGCTGGTTGATAGAACACTTTACATAAACAATTGAAGTTTTAGTGAAAGACTCTAAATAATAGTTGATTTAATAAGCTGCTTGCAAATTTGTAAACAACTATGTCAGCAAATGATTATAAAAATAGGATAATGCTATTATATGGCAATCTATAAAATTAGTGATAATATCATTAGAGATTAATAAATAATAACAGGATTTCAAGAATAACATATATTAGGTAAACCACAGACATGTTTCCTTACACATAACTGAGAGTCAATGCAATAAGCTGTAAAGCAAAACAGGTGGACTCTATAAATAATAGTAGTCAGCTGCTTCACCCTGCCCTGTGACCTGAGTCTTCTACCTCAGGGATGGGACCTCTATGATCATGTGAGCTGGGCTGTATTGAGGTATTTTCTGTTGATGCATCTGCTGCTGACTGGTATGTCTGAGAACTGGAGGCAGTGGTGACTTAGATGTCATCAGTTTATAACTAATGGAGATTACAGCGAATTTAATTTGGCAATTTAGTTGGATATTTCCTAAAATTTGCAAAACCAATTAAAAATTTATGATTTATAAGGGCTAATTGATTAAAGATAAGTAAGGGTGGGGACATTCTCATCAATAAGACTCAACCAATTGTTTATAAAGGCAATCTGGGTTGATATCATTTGATTAATAAAGCAGCAACTTATTACTAATTGTTAAATTGTTGCAAAGATCCAGTGAACTTTATTTCACAGATGCAAAAGATTCAGAATGCCTGTCATACTAACTCAATATTAGTTCTTCACTTTTGTGAGAAAAAATCAAATCCTACTGCATATCATTTACTATTTTGGATACTTCATTTCAGGTTCAGGAAAGGACTTGCGCATATAGAGTGCCAGCAGCTCGATTCCTCAGCACCCTGGGCATACAACTCAATCAATACATTTCTTTTTATGGCCCAAAAGCATCAGGTTGACAGCTATGTACAATTTGGACTGAGTGAGAGGAGTCAGCAGATGGAGGGGCAGTGAATACTTTGAAGGTACTGTATGGTACGGGCATACCTTGCCTACCTTCCTATCCAGAGTTTACATAATCTTTCCCTGGATTACATTCTCAAAGTTCAAAGTAAATTTATTATCAATGTAGATATATGTCACCATATACTATGTTGAGATTTACAGGAAGAAAGACATACAGTAGAATTTTATGGAATAGCACACATAAATAGACAAAGACTAACAGACATCAACATGCAAATGAAGACATTCTGTGCAAGTAAAAAATAATACTGAGGGAATGAACCATAAAGATCCCTTGAAAGTGAATCTTCGGTTTTTGGAATCAGTTCAGAGTAGTGGTGCATGCATTGGTTCAGGACACTGATGAGCGTAGGGTAATAACTTTTCCTGAAGCTGGTTGTGTGGGACCTAAGGCTTATGTATTTCTTGCTTGATGGTAGTAGCAAGAATAGGACATGACCTGGGTGCTGGGGGTCCTTTGATGATGGATGCTACTTTTTTTGTGGCAATGCTCCATGTAAATGTACTCAATGGTGGGGAGGGCTTTGCCTGTCTGTCTCCTCCATGTTAACCCTTTCTGTAACTCTGACCACAATGCCTTCTCTAGCCTCATCTTAAGCCCTAACTCTCTACCAACTACATCATATTTTATGTGTCCAAAGACAGATGCCTACCCACTGTAAAGAAAGCATAACAGCTAACAATGTTGAAACAATGTCCATATCTGTATTTTCATCACTTCATTTAATGTCATTAAAGCAGTCAATAAATATGCTCAAAACATGGAGGTGGATAACACAATAATATGGTATTCTCTTTTTCTTACTCCAGATTCAGATTTTTTTTAAAAGATTGTGTTACAGGGACATTACTGCCAGGGCTATTATCCATGATGTGAGTGATTTTCGAGAGCATCTGAGAGCCAATAATGTTGTTGTTGATCTGGAGTCATATAAAGTTCAGATTGTGTTAGGATAATGGAGATATTTCCCTTTGCTCTTGGGATTTTGTAACGCAGCTGCTTCTTATGAAGGTTCTTTAACGTGAAATGTTAATTGTGTTTCTCTTTCTACAGATGCTGCCTGAGCTGCTGAGTATCTCCACCCCTTTGTTTTCTCCATATAGATCAACTATGTTAGCAAATAATTTTGTTGTGTTCTCTGATAGAATGAATAAAAATCAGTCTTGGCAGGTTGAATGGCAATGCAAGCTTGACAGCTCATATGGCCTATTTTTGCTTCTATATTTCATATTCTAAGAATGGGAATATTTCAAGAATATTCTAAGAATATTCCAAGAAGGGATAAATTTATCAGTTCTGATGGAAGGTCATTGTTAACTTTCTCTCTCTGCACATGCTGCCATTAAACATATCCAGCTGTTTCTATTTTACTTTCTTACGAGTCTGCCTGCATGATTTGGAAGGCTCAATACAGGATCTTGGCTATTTCTTTACTGATCCTAAGGCAGCATAATGAATATTATTCATTGTTTAGTCTAAAAACAATTCCAATTAGGTCCAAGGTGTTATTTTTAGAGGGAGGTAGGGTACCTGGGTGAAAAGTCCCACTCTGAAGTAACTGGATCTAAGGTGAGGTGAATTTATTTTCTGCTTTTTTTCCCACTTCTATTTTGTCTCCCTCCTGACCCAATATTTGTTTTCTCATAAATCAGAATGCTTGTTATTAATTAAAATCATGCAGTAATACTATTTTTTTTCATTTAACTACAGCCTGACACCCAATCACCAGGAGTTCTGTGGGTTTATAATGCTGGAAATTCAAATGAAGGTGGTGTTATGGAAGAAGTTATGACACACTTGAGTTTGACAATTTTGGTTAGAAAATGGTACATTTGATAGTTCACTTAAATAGCATAGTTCAACAATTTTTTTCTCTTCTACTACAAAATAATCCTCCTTCCTTTATAGGACACTTCAAGGTAACATTTTGCCTAATAGTATTGAAAATCAATTAGTTTTTAGGAAATTAGTTGATTTCTTAGGAAGAACATAAAACAATGCACAGCAGACGTAATACCCTTTAAAGCAAATTGCAATCCAGAACATGAAGTATGTTTCCCTAATATAAGTCACATGTGCTTTGGAATTGACAGTAGTAGAACTTCAGCTGCAGTGCTGTTGACAAAAAAGCCTTGCAGAGGGTGGTTAGGGGAGCAGAGAAGGTTATTGAGGTCTCCCTACCTTCTGTCCAAGATCTCTTTCAGAGTCGATGCCTCCAGAAGACACGGTACATCGTTATAGATCCCTCACACTCTCTCCATGAACTGTTTGTTCTTCTGCCATCAGGCAAACGTTACAGGAGCATCAAAACTAAAACCACAAGGCTACTAAACAGTTTCCTCCCACAGGCAGTCAGACAGCTAAATAGCTGCTCTACCTGACTCTGCTTTGGACACTTATAACTTGCACTGAACACATAACTTGCTTTTAACTGACATGTGGCTGTGTGTTTTACTATTTATTGTTATGTTTATTATTTAGTGTTGCGTTTGTTATGTTATGATTGCACTGCTCCTGGGAAACGCAGCCTCATTCTGCCCTGCAGAGCTGATGTACGGTTAGAATGACAATAAAGTTTTTTGTATTGAATTGAATTGAATAAAATGCTTTTATTCTCAGGAACTTGATTTGCCTTAGTGCAGTGTTGATTTAGAGCTTGCAGTTTTGGTGCTTTGTAGTGGCCTCATTTAAAACAAAATCCATCTAATCCTATTTTGCCACAGCTAGTCAGGAGAAAAGAAAACAAATAGAAGCACACAAGCATGCCACTAGATAATGGTATGCTCCAATTAATGATAACATGTATAAGAGATAATGGATTTTTACTCCTGGAAAAAACATTTATTTTATTGGCTGTCATTTCACTTAAAGAACTAAAAGCAGAATAGTGCTGGAAAATTTGAATAAAGAACTGAAAGCACAGCGGGTCAGACAACATCTGTTGAAAGACCATCAGCGTTAATGCTCAGGCTGATAATTTTTCATGATCACTAAAAATTTTCAGCACTTCAGTGCTTAAACATAGCAAGTTGTGAGTTTATGAAAATCTCTTCCTTAAAGGAAGTCTTTAAATATTTTGAAAGCAATAGTATTTTTCTTTAAAAATATTCAAATATGGTGTGTTATCACTGCAGGTGGATGGAAATGTGTTCAGGTTATAATCAAGTCAGCTGTGATCTTATTAAAGGCACAGAAGGACCGAGTGGGTAAGTATCAACCACTTTTAATTTGAATGTTTGTTTGCATGTTTGTATGTACTTATGTTCATTGGATACAACATCACTTTGTTACTGATGTTAGATAAATGACCTCAGTTTATGGCAGACAACCTTGCCTTGTTCTGAGAACCTGCTCATCGATCAATCAACAAAGGAATCACGTTACCATAGTGTTATGAAAATTAAAGAACACTTAGAAGTTGGCCCAGGGATTGCTAAATCATCACAATCAAGGCCTATGTGAGCATCCTAGTCTTCTGAAATATCCCAAACATGTGCAGAGACAAAGGCAAAGACAAACTTGAAATCTACTCCCAAAAAAAAAACACAAAAGGCTGAAAGACCAGGTGCAAAAAATAGGAAGACAACAGGAGGTGGCCAGAAGAAGAAATATACAGTACTATCACAGAGGTACCAATAACTTTCTATGTTTTGGAGTTCAATTAGCCAGAAGGTTTACATCAGATCAAAGCCAGGTGTAGTCACAATTGTCTTCCAGATGTGGTGGATCACACCATTGATTGAATGAACTCATGATAGAGGATCCTGTCTTACACCAGAGGAATGGCCACCATCTTAACAAGACAAGCACAAAGGCTTGATTGATAGAAGCAAATGTGAACTCACTGTCAGTTGCACCAGTAGCCCTACAGCGTGAGAGCACTACAGTTCAACAATAAATTCCTGGAGAACAATAACCCATTAGGAGCTTCTGAATCAAACCAAGCATTTGCCAAAGTAAACAACATAGAGACTAGACCTTTATGTTAGTGAAAATGCTGTTAAACTGAAATAAAACTGAAACCTCTAGTCATACTTAGCAGATCTGAAGAGGTATATTTAACATTTCATGTTAATGCACTGAGTTTTGCTATTTTTACAAAAATGCTTATAAATCTCATTAAGCCATGGTAACTGTTATAAAGCAACACAGAAATATATTAAACGGGCATAACAACAGAAAATGCTTGAGTAGGTCAGGCAGCCTCTGTGGGGAGAAAGGAGCAGAGTCAATGTTTTAGTTTGATGATCTTTCATTATATCTTGAATGTTGTGAACAATCTTTGCTTTTTTAAATTCCTAACACTCATTTGACTTTCTGTAGGTAAGATTTTCTCCTTTCTAATATAGTATTCTCATTATTATTGAATTATTTTCCTGTCTCTTAGAGGGTATGGTTCAGAGAACAATTTAAAATTTCAAGAGAATGTATATAAGGATGGAATGTTGTGTAAGATATCCTGAACTGCTAGTATCATAACAAATATTTCTAAAGGAAAACGATGATTGTGTAATATGGTTTGAAAAGTTATTTGCAGTTTTGTTTGATGTGTCTCCTATAGATTTTCCTGATGAACTATGGTCCTAAAATGGTGCTACAGGTTACTAGAATGTTTACCTAAAAAATTCTCTCTACCATTTTGATGTCAGGATATCAATACAAAATGTGTCCACCCTGTATTTAATAAGATTCTGCAACGTTGTTAAAGGCTAACTTTAAAATGTGTGAAGTGAGGAAGTTCTGTACTTATTAGAAGAAGAATGAGAAAGAAGGATAAAGTTGAAGGAAAAAGACAATTAATATATAGTTTATTAAGCTTAATTAAGGGTGGATTTTGGCTCAGAGAAGAACGTTGATGTCTCATCCCCACTGTAACAACCCCTTGTCTGCAGACCTACTGTCAGATCTGATTTGAGCTGACCTTGAATAAATATGAATTGTGTTTGGTAGATAATAACCTATTTATTCCATAAGTGCATCCTCTGACTTGGAGTGACTGGGTAATCAAACAAATAAATAATGATCTTTATAATGATGATAGTGTGATTTTATAGGTTGGGAACAACATTTTCCAGATAATATCTTAGATTATAGTTTAATGTGAGACAAAATTAAGATTTACATAATTATGGCAATGGCCACTTCCTTTAAGGACTCTTTATGAATAGTTTGCAATATAGTATTTATTGCACAACATTTCATTGGTAATTTAATTAACCAGTTCAGAGGATGGATCTTGTTTAGATTTTTCTGTCTAAAAGGTAGACAGGAGTCGATCATTTTTTTTGAATGAAAAGTATATAGTTATTTGTTTGTTTGAATAGAGTTAATATGGAGTAATTTTAAAAAGAGGTATACTTAGAATTTTTGTACATAGTCCGCAGAATGTCACCATGGTCCACTGGTACCATCTTGTAAAAGATGGTAACCGATCAGCATATAGGTGCCACAACAACAACCTCTTACTCAATGTTAGTAAGAACAAGGAGCTGATTATTGACTTCAGGAAGAGGAAACTGGAGATCCATGAGGAAGTTTTCATTGGGGGATCCGAAGAAGAGAGGTTGAGAGCAACTTTAAATTCTTCAGTGTTCTCATTTCAGAGGATCTGCCCTGGGCGCAGCATGTTTGTGCAATTATGAAGAAAGCACAGTAATTCCTCTTCTTCCTTAAATGTTTGTGAAAATTTGGCATGACGTTTAAACTTTGACCAACTTCTACAGGTATGTGCATTGCAGCCAGGTATGGAAACACCAATGCTCATGAATTGAATGGAAATGGAAAATTCTACAAAAAGTGGTGGATCCAGCCCAGCCCATCATGGGTAAAGCCCTCAGCACCATTGAAGTAAAGCAGCATCCATCATCAGGGATCCCCACCATCCAGGACATGCTCTCTTCTCGCAAGTATCATCAGGAAGAAGGTATAAGAGCCTCAGGACTCACACCAACAAATTCAGGAACAGTTATTACTCCTCAACAATTAGGCTCTTGGACCAGAGGAGATAACTTCATTCACTTCACTAGCTCCATCAGTGAACTGTTCCCACAACCACTTTCAAGGACTCTTCATCTCATGTCCTGGGTATTTATATGTTTTTTTTTTCATAATAAATTTACTTTGAACTTTGGAGAGGAAATGATACAATTTAGTCCTGTTCATACTGGGTGACATTGAGTAACTACATCCTCTTTATCAAAGGTATCCAACACCTGTTCTTTGCTTAGTTTATTGATTGTTCTGATAACGCAGCGATTGCTTATTTGAGCTGTTGAGATCCTTATGGTGATGGTACCTCTAATGGCGTTAAGTAGAGAATTACATAACATTGCCTCAGGATCAATGCAGATGTATGACTTGGACAAAAAATTGTGCTGGTGACATTTCCACAACTTAGCTACTCTATCTTTTTGAGAAGCAGTTCAAGCTCAAGTTTAATTATCATTCAATCATACCTGAGTAACCATGGATACAGCCAAATGCAACAACAATCCTCCGGGGCCAATGTGCAAGTACAGTACCAATAGTCACACACAGCATGGGGCACATATAAGGAAGGAAGTAAGCATACAGTCACACTAAAAGTATAATAATATAGGTAAATAATACTTCATTGCACTTTTAAAATGGAGAAGCGTGGCACTTAAGTGCAATCACTCAATGTACCTTGTAGAAAGAAAATATGCTAGAAGAAAGAGAGGGAAGGAGAGGGAAAAAGGGAAAGAGAGAGGGAGAGATGCTGCCCACCATATATTGCAGTGTATATTACCTTTGTGCAATTGTTTCATCAATATTGCATAGATTACTTCAAATACCATTTGAAGCATTCACTTTATGGTTAATGTTTTTCTGGATTTTTAATTGGTATACAATTTTTTAAAATGTACACTTCAAGATATTTTAGAAACATATTGATATTGGCTCATTAATTTGGTTTTGGAAAGAAAAAGTAATGCTCTTCAGTAATGTTCCCCAACTTTGCCGTTTAGTACATCTCTCATTCTCTTCACTCAAATGTTAGCAGCTGTGCATTCAGCTGGATAGAGTTCAAGGTTTCAAATTCTTTTCCATGACCTCTTTCTACGTTTTTTAATAGATATTAGGCGTTCAAAGATTTATTTCAGTACTTTCAAAATGTTCATTGTGCACTACATAACATTCTGATTTTGCACAGTGCTTAATGTGGAAAGGAGTCTCATTTTAGTTACATCAAATATTTACTTTTCATTAACTTTATATAACTTCCAATATATTTATTTTCAGCACAAACAATCTAAGAATATTTGCTTCATCAGTGCAAGCCACTCTGAGACGGTAAACTATGGCCTTTAGGCATGGAGACTACAGGCAGTTACAATTAGTTTCAATGCCTCACCATTTAGTACTGAGCTTTGAAAAGTCACTGTCAGAAGTACTTGGTTGTGTTCAGTTGGCCAGGCTGAGGCAGACATATGCATCTGGTTGATGTTTATTACAGTGTTCAGTCCTTGGACTGGCCCCCAGCAAATGGAGACTTGTGTGATGCAATTTCTTGAGCACCATTGCTTTTCCTTTGCAAACTTAACAAATATTCCTTCCTGTAGTAAACGATGGTGGTCTTAGCCTTGCTACTGCTACCTCAATTGCAGAATACAATGGTGCTGAAACATTGGTGATGCCTGAAGAATCTTAAGGGGGGAGAGTTTAACTCATAACCACTTTCATCTTAGCACTTATTTGAGAATTTTACAAGAAGGTATTTGTAAAATAATTTTGACATTCTGCTCGGGAAACCATCTGAACTATCCACCATCATCATCTTCTGTGAAGTCTGAAGGATATTCTATGCAGACCTCATTCTGATTGATATGGCCTTTGCATAAATATTTCATTGGGAGGGGCATGTAGTTTAGAACAGTTCAACAGATATTGCCTTTTTAATTTTTATTGTACTTCAGCATTCCAGGTTCTGCCTGAATTTAGATGGTGTCACATGATTTCTGAGCACACTGACACAAGGGAAATATTCTGGCACAGCCAGGGGTTATCTACAGATTTAATGACAAGTCAGGTATGAGAACCAATTTGGTTTTTTTTTGTACTTTGTATAATTTATACCTGTAATTGATATTGAATGTTGGAGAAAATGAGTTGACAATGTAGTTCAGTAACATGGATTATAAAATGTTGGTTTTACAAGTTTGTTGTACAAAGGATTTCAACATCTTGAACACAAATAAACAGGCAAAAAAAGCTAGAATGAATGGGTATTGTTTGGATTGAAGAAAGGTGAGAGATGGTATTGATTAATACCATACCTCTTGTTAAATATAACTCTTTTGATTTACACATACTGAATAGGATCTACTGAAAGTAGAGAATTTAGCATTTGACAGTGACAGTTAATTCCATATATAGATCTCCCAATGTGATATGACAGGTTGTATAAACTTAAGGAAGTAGCCAACTTGCTCTGTCTCCCTGAACTAATCAACTAATTTTGTCCTTCCCTTCGATATTTCAGTGATTCAAGCGCAAGACTCCAATTTGTCCTTTGGCTCCAAAACAAATACAGTCAATGAAGAACAAGGAAATGGGGAAGTAATCATAGAGCTCATCTGTGGTAACGTAATCAAATGATTGGGTAGGTAGTCATTGGAAATGAGTGATGTGAATTAGGTTGAAATGGATCAAAGGATCAGTTTGCTCACCACCTCATAATCTTGCCTGGTACCTTAATCAAAAAGAAAATCAATAAATCATAAATTCTCTGATGTTTGAAGCAATATTACATAGTCAGAAAAATCTTCCAAATATTCTCCCATTATTTCTAAGTACTCAAACAACAGGAATTCTGCAGATGCTGGAAATTCAAGCAACACACATCAAAGTTGCTGGTGAACGCAGCAGGCCAGGCAGCATTTCTAGGAAGAGGTACAGTCGACATTTCAGGCTAGTCCTGACGAAGGGTCTCGGCCTGAAACGTCAACTGTACCTCTTCCTAGAGATGCTGCCTGGCCTGCTGCGTTCACCAGCAACTTTGATTTCTAAGTACTGCTGTGTTAAAGGTGATATTAATCTTCTCTGTTCCTTTATTTTAAACCGTATCAACTACTCTGCTTGTGAACTAATGAATTCATTTACTTAAAAACCCACTCAGTCCCACTCTCATATTCCTGTGCCATAGGCCTACAATATTATTCCTTCAAGTTCCTCTTCAATTCCCCTTTGAATCTGACTGAATCTGTTCCTAACATTTCGAGCAGGCAATAAATTTCATGTCTCACCAGCTCTGTGTGAGTAACTTTGACCACATTTCCCTTCTATTCATTGTTCTTCATTCCAGTTAAGTTTTCCCAAGACCTTGAAATGTTTGCCATGGGAATAGTTTCAATCCATTTACTCTGTTAAATTAGTAATAGTCTTGAATGAAATATTCTCTCAAACTTTTTTACTTTACTAAGAACAAACTCAGTTTCTCCTGTCTAACCTTACAATAGAAATGCCTCATTTCTGGAAATTAGTCAGTTCTACATCCTCTCTAGGACCTTACAATCCTCTCAAAGGTATCAGAACTAGAACTGGATATGAATTAATGTAATAGTTCCTTCAATAATTGATGTTCAACAACACCCACACTTGCGGTATATCCTAGAAAAGACAGGAGCCCCAGAGAAGAGCAATCAATGAAAAATATCTTTTTTGCCACTAGTAGTAAGAAGGATGTTTATACTCCAGAAAGTGGTGATGGAGGGAGTGTGTGTGAGAAGGGAATTTGCTGCAGGAATCTAGGGTCACAGTGACAAAGATAGGGCAATAAAATAGAAGGAAGCTGAGCAGAGGTAATTCAGTGAAGAGAAGTGTGAAGTGGGGGAGAGTAACATGGAGTAGCATTTTACTATATGCAATACAATATTAAGAGGTCTGCTTGAGCAATGATACTTTTATGGTCTAATAAAAATCCTTAATGACAAGCTTATAAAGTCATAGTTATAGAGCACAGAATCAGACACTTTGACTCACTGAGTCCAATACTGTCCATCAAGCGTCTATTTATTCTTTTTATAAAAGAATTCCCTCCATACTTCCATCAATTTTTCCTAGATTCTGCCACCCTCCTGAAAACTTGGACATTTACAGTGGGCAATTAACCCACCAACCTTTTATTCTATAGTAGCAAGACAAAACCAAATAAGGACATACTATACTAAATAAAACATAAAATGTGCTGATTTATGGGGGGAGATAATTTTTTACAAATTGGTAAAAATAATTACAATTGGAAAGTAACTGAGATGAGAAAGAAACAAAAAATGAGCATCTGATTGTCTGAGTTTAATTACTTTATTTATACACATATTCAAAAAGACAAGTTATAAAAAAAGTTAGTGTTTGACAGTAAGGTACATCACCAACCATGCACTATATAACAGAAATGACAGAAATACTTAAACCAGTTAATTAAAGCAAGCTCTGAATTAGTGAAAATACACATCCTCAAACATTACACTAATTTAATTTTTTTTGTTACTTATATGTGATCTGGGGCTCTGCACATCCATTCCTTAAGGGTCCTATAAAGAGAAACTTCACTTAAAAGCTTTCATGAAAACAGTTTTAGCCCCAGAGTGGAGAGTGTTAGCTAGATTAAAGATAAGTGCAAATGATTATAAAGATATTATATTTGTCCAATATATGCACAGATGTAACCAATAATACCAGATTCCTGCAAGAAAGTGAGCTTTCTTTTAACAGCCCTGCAACACTTTCTCAGGATTTATGGTGCAACATATTTATATTGGTTCAATTTCTTTTCTGTTTGCATTCATTATTTGGAAATGAGCAATGCTGGTAAAACCAGTATTCTTCTAATTGGCTATGAGAATGGAAAGGTAATCCATATTTTGGGGTTGCTGTGATCCTTGTGGTGAAGGTATTTCCTCAGGATTTTGAACCAGCAATGATTAAATATTAGCAATGTGTTTCCAAGTTATGAAGGAGTGTGACTTGAGGGGAACTCTGCAAGAGCTTTTATCCCTTGTGCATCTCTGAGATTGACAGATGTGTTTGTGAATTGTCAAAGCAAGGTGAAATAAATACAGAGCACATTGTAGATGGCATCCATTGCAACCATGGTATGCTAGTAGTAGAAAGACTAAATGGTTAAAATGATTCTGTGCCAATCAAGGGGTCTGATTTATCCTAAATGAGATTGGGCTTCGGCACCTTGAGTGTTTTTGGGAGCTATACTCAACCAGGCAGGTTGGGACTATACAATTTCTGATCTGCTCTGTGATGGAAATTCTTTACAGTGTCAGGAGACCGCATGAAACCCATCTGCTTTATTCTCATCTTCTAAGTGACTGGCCCAGTTGAGTTCTAGTCAATAATGATTCATCATTATGGCAAAATATTGACAGAGGAAAACTCAACAAGGGCAGTTCTACCTTTTGTTAGAGAATGGCAGACTCCCGTTAGTTATGATCATTGACTGTCACTTTGTGGTTTGAATATTACCTACCAGGTTATCCGTCTATGCCAATGTGGGTCTTGCTAAGGTACCCACCTGTCATTTTACAGGTCCTAGTATTGGGAATATTTATAATTTGGTAGAGTAAACCTGAAGAACCCTTATATTTAAACACAAGAAACTCTACTCGTTATGAAAATCCAAGAAACAAGCTACAATTGAAAATCAAGGAACACTTCTCTTGTAGTTTATTCCCACTGAAATAGAAACGAGGTATTTAAACAAAATGGAAATGTAGGACACAGAGGCCTGGTGAGATATCATTGTCACCCAATGCTTTGAGGTTTAAGAAGGAAACACGGAAGGTGTATAAAACCTAACGAGAGAAAGGAATTCCGATGGTGATTTGCCTACAAGGTACCACAGCCCTCTGCTTTGCTTTGCTCTGCTCTGCGCCCGGCCCAGCCCACTCACCCACCGGAAGCCGGTTTCCTTCCCTAAGGCAGCGGTAGCAGCAGCATCACAATGCCCGGATGTCACTGTCATGGCGGCTCGTAGTGACCCGCACATTACTTTCATAAAACAACATCGGTAAGGATTTTTCTCCGTATATTTACACAGCAAGTCCCCTCGCCGACATTCGGCGGAAGGAGCTGCTCCAATTTCACGCTCGGTTCGGCGCGTCACTCGGGAGGGTGGGAGGGGAAGGTAGGAAAATGTCCGCCGCTATCAGGTGGGCGGCGGGCGGAGGACGGTTCGGCGCTTAGAGTAAATAGTGCGGCGGTTTGACGCCGGTGGTTCCGTCGATGTCTCGGAGCTCTCGCCGTTCTTATCTTTCAAGGCGCTCGTCTGTGATCTCAAGGTGCTGGTTGTAAAGAAATTACACGAGGCTGCTTTAAACACGGGTGGGTGTATCCGTCCGCCATTTTGATGGCGAAGAAATAGATTTCTATTCGATCGCGGCCTGGGGTCCACTACCGACACACGGCTGGGTTCCTGCTTCAGGGTGATGGCTGGTGTACAGTGCTTTCCTTTCCTCTGTAGATCGGTAGAATACCACCTGAGCAGGCACGGACCTATAGTCTCTTTGCCTTGTAAGTGGACGAGTCTGAATTGTACTTAAGCAGGACATCTTGTCAGTTTAAAATCTGCTTGTTGGTTCTTTGCCCAAGACTTGTCTCGAAGTCCGATTGTACACTTTGGGCAGTGGTTTAAGGCACTTGAACCGTGGTTTTATTTCTTCTGTGAACTTTAGTTGAGTTTTCACGAAATTTATTTTTTTGTAACTTCTGTTGTAAATTCGTAGAGTTTTGTAACTTCATTAGTTTGCGGCAGGAAATCCGACTTTGGCTCTATGACAGTGAGGCATTTGTCCCGTGTTTAAAAATATCATGATTACCTGTCACAATAATGTAAATAAGTAATTTTGATGACATCATATCGTCTAAAACTAGTATCTTAAGGTGTTTACGTGCTGTGCATTTATATTGTTATTGCAGTGTTTTATGAATTTTGACATAGTGAAATGAATGGATTTATGTTGCCCTTCAATTTTTTTTCTAAAAGGAAAATGGTTGACATACCTAGTTACGTTTATTGTGATATACACAAGTTTGTCAATTCATGTGGCAGTTTCAGGTTAAAACTGTCTTGGTGCATCCTATTGAACATCACTTTAACTTCCTAATGGCAAGTGAATCTTCACCTTTTCCACTTTTTTCCCATTTGATATTTAGAACATAAAATAGTGGAGATCAATATTTACGCAAAGGAAATCATCTCCAAGTTATTGTTCTTCACTTTAGAACACTTTTAGTGTGTTACTTGTCACCCTGTATTTTCATAAAATTATCAGGGAAATTCGGTTACCTTGCTCCATGGGTGATTGGAACTTGACCTACAATAATTCCTGATTGAGTAGTAGAAACCAACAAAAATTAAGGGCAAAATAGATATTAAGAGTAAATAAAGAAATATAAGAATGGATTCCACAGATTTCTAAGTTTGACACAAAAAGCTGAAGCAGCAAAGATGAGTGTTCATCTTAGAATATAAGTCAAGGAAACTGGTAATCAGGAAGTGGCTTTGACTTTAAACAAATATTTTGAATTTGTCTTTATGGTATATGTCATTAAAATCACCCATTAGTAGAGAATCCAGAACCAAATCAGAGGAACTTGAAATAATTGCTGTCACTGGTGGAAAGCTACCAGGCAAAATAACAGGAGGAAAGGCTGATAAATCTCCTGCACCTGATAGTTAACATTCTAGGGTCTTAGGATTGTGGGTGGAGACAATGCAATTGCATTGGCTGTGATCATTCAGAGTTCTCTATTGTTTGGAAAGCTAGAGTGGATTGGAAATTGTGAATATATTCAAAAAAGCTAGTTTAACCCAACAGGCATATTTAGGAATATGCTAACTTTCATTTTTAGGGAAGTGGTGGTAGCACATCTAAAATGTTGTAATAGAATTGTGTCAGCAGGGTTTTATGAGAGGAAAACAGTGATTGACAGATTTAATAGCCCTCTTTTGAAGATGTAATGAAGAGGGAGGATAAGAGAAGAAGTAGAGGGAATGTATTTAGATTCACAAAGACATTTGATAAGAGGCCACAGAAGATTATTGCACATAGCAAGAGCTAGTCAGAGTTGGGATAACTTGATATCATAGATAGAGGTTGTTTAAATATCATGGTTAGCCCATTCATATGAAAGAGTCAGATCCAGAGAGGCAAGCTGTAACACTGTAGTACCACAGGAACTGGTGCTACAGCCTTGGCTATTTACAATCTGTATTTGTGCATTGCATATGAACCAAATGTATGGTTATCAAGTTGCTGGGCAAAGAAATGTGGGGAAATAAGTGGCGGGCATAATGCAACCTACAAGAAGGTTAAGGTAGGAGCCAAAAATTAAGCGGAAGGAGTTTCATTTGGGAAATGTGAGGTTATCCACCTGAGTATGTAGAATTTGAAAAACAGAATATGGAAATGCTGCTGCATAGAGAGATCTGGGTGTCCTTGTACAAGAAGCACAGAATTAATATAGAAATACAGTGCCTTTTTTTTCCTAGCATGGCACTGTCTAATCTGAGAGGGCATAATTTTAAGGTGATTGGAGGAAAGTAAAGTGGGGGGGGTGGTTGTTAGGTTTTTTACTCGGTGTTAATTTCGTGGAATGCACTGCTGCGGTGTTGGTTGAGGCAGACACATTAGGAATGTTTAAGAGACTCTTAGGCACATGGATGAAAGAAAAATGGAAGGCTATATTGGAGGGAAGGGTTAGATTGATCTTGGAGTGGGTTAAAATATCAGCAAAATTATGGGCAGAAGGGCCTTTGTTGTACTTTTCTATATAAATATAGAAAGTAAATTGAATATTACTCTACTGCAATGTAGTGAAATCTTGCTGCAACTGTATAGGATGTTGATAAGACTGCACTAGGAGAAATGTATAGTTTTTCCTTCTTCTAAGAAGAAAAAATACTTGCATTAGAGAATACTTGTCCAGAGAAGGTTCGTCAAGTAGATGTTTGGGATGAGCAGGTTACCTCGTGAGTAAAAGCTATATAAGTTGCACCTCTGCCCATTGCAATTAATAAGGAGAGGACACCTTTGTGGAAAAACTTGACATTCTGTTTTTCAGTCCACAAAATCCTTTGTAGAATTGGGAACATAAATCCTAAAAAGTCAGTTGCCGATTTAAGATTTGGAAGAATTGCTTTCTTGAGACTTCTTTCTGACTGTAGATGTTTTTACTCTGGAGAGCTGTGGGGATTGATCATTGATTGCATTCAAAGCTAAAATATTTTTTTGTAAAGAAGAAATTTGCAATTTATTAAAGTCAGAGAGGGGGTGAGAAGGAAAATAACGATATGTTGGAGAAACTCAACTGGTCCAGTGGGAGCCACGAAGACAGAAATGGCGTTAATGTTTCAGATCTTTCATGACAGTGATTCATAAATGCAAATTACTTCATTATTCCAGGTCCTGAGTGGTAAGTTATTTCCAGCTCTTTTACAGTTTAAGTCAATAAAAACATTAGCCATATCTGTGATTATTTAAAGAAATCAGTGAAACATGAAGAATATTACACTTCAAAAGCACTGCATTTTGTTTCAATACAATTTAATGCATAGTCTCTTTAAAATATTAATGTTAACTTATGCATTTAAGAGTTTTGGGGGTCAGTATTAAGATATTTCACAGTTATGTCTGAGGAATGCGTGAAGAAGCTGGATATAGGATAAGCTGGCAATATTTCATGTGTCGCAAAAAGGTAAGAAAATAATTACAGTAGAAGCAGATTTAGAAATAAAGTTCTGATTATGGTAAAGGGGGCCATGATCTCTCCACGTTGGGGTTATTAAAGATTTTCTCTTAATTGTTCAAAGTCTTGGTCTTGGATTCCTAGAGAAAGCCAATGATTACTGCTTCCTTTGTAATTGCCAGTTTTATTTTTTGATGTACATTTTGGGCAGTTGAATTCTTGCATCTCACTCTGGTTGGAAGGACAGGTTGCAGAAACCTATTTAAAGAAGACCCTAAATGACCAGCACTTCTGCATTTCAGAATGTGGCACAGATTGTGTTATTGCTTCAAAGGACAGCACTTACTGAACTGTGCACAAAGACTTAACAGGTTCTGTGATGTTGATAAACTCACTGGTGTGTTGTTTGTTTTGGTGCCATCTGTGGGGAACCTGTGGAATTCCAGAAGATAAAATCTGAAAGTAGCTATTTGAATTTCGGTTGGAATATAGGAATGATGGCGCATACACAATATTTTCTGTTTGAGGGCCAGAGAGGTGGAGCAGTTAATATAGTTTAGTTCATGTGAAAATCTTTCTTTGTTCAATGCCAACTTAAGATTTTCACTATTTTCACAGCAAGAATATAGTGCATAAAAGATCTTGTTGCTTCACTGAGAGTGTGATGATTACAGCCTTCTGAGTACTTCTAAGCTAGATGAGGTAGAGCATTCATTAATTGTAAAAATGTACATAAAGCCAGCGTAATCAAACTTTTAAATGCAATACTGATCAGTTTAGTTAGATTCAGTTATTCCAGTTCCTGGACAAAGTACATCTGAACCTTACCTTAAGAAAGATGTGTTGGCCTTGGAAAGCAAACCAGATTCACAAGAAGGAAACCTGGTTTACATCAAGTTAAATTACAAGTTTAAAATTAAAGCTTTCTGGAATTGGAAGATTTGAGATTTTTGAATGCTTTCAAAATAGGAAAATGAAATGGGTAGATGAGAAGTTGTGACTGTAGACATGGGGAAAGAGATGTTTAAAATTTTAGCCAAGGATTTTTGAGAATGAAATTAGGGAAGCAAGGATGGAAATTTGGTACTCTTTCACAAATAGTAGTTATTAGGTTAAAAGCAACACATAAAATGCTGGAGAAACTCAGCAGGTCAGGCAGCATCTAAGGAAATGAATGAAAAGTCAACGTTTTGGATTGAGGCCCTTCTTCAGGACTGGAGAGGAAAGGAGAAGATGCCAGAATAAAAAAGTTGGGGAGAGGGGAAGGAGAATAGCTAGAATGTGATAAGTGAAGACAGGTTTAAAAAAAAGGTAAAGGGCTAGAGAGGAAGGAATCTGACAGGCGAGATGAGTAGAACATAGGAGAAAGGGAAGGAGGAGGGGACCCAGGGAAAGATGGTAATAAGGAGAAAAGTGCTTTGACCAGTGGCCAATCTGGACATCAACGTTTTGAGAGGAGGGGACTTCAGTCAAGTCCACTGCCCAAGGATAAAAGGCAGCAGCAGGCCACTGCAGCAAAAAATAGAGCTTTGACCAGTGACCAATTGGTATTTTGGATTGATTAGCAAGAACAAATTAAAGGAAGGCAGGGGCAGTTGCAGTGGCCATCATCAGAGTGGACATAGAATAGTGATCTTAAGGCTTTAGCTTTTTGAGGCTTCAGTCAGAGAAAGCCAAGGAAAGAAAGGCTTAAGTTTTTTTTGTTCTCTTCTTTATATCTGCTCAGCTAAGACAGTGTGGATCACAGGCAGGATAGTGGAATGCTCCTCTTACAGGATGTGGGAAGGCAGGGAGACCTCTAGCGACCTTGACGACTACAGCTGCAAGGAGTGCATCCAGCTGCAGCTTCTAACAAACCATGTTAAGGAGTTGGAGGTGGAACTAGATGAACTCTGGATTATTTGGGAGGTTGAGTGGTTGATAGATAGGACAAAAAGAGAGAGTTACACCCAAGGTGCAGGACAAAGGAAACTGGGTGACAGGAAGGGGAAAAGAGGTTAAGGAGTCAGTGCAGAGTATCCCTCTGGCCATCTTCCTCAACAACACTGCGGGGGGGGGGGTGTAGAATGACCTGACAGAGAAAGTCACAGTGTTCAGGTCTCTGACACTGTTGCTCAGAAGGGAATGGGGGAAAAGAGGCACATTGTGGTGATGGGGGAAGAGACAGGAGGTTCTAAGGGTGAGGTTGAGATCCCCGGATAGTATGTTGCTTCCCAGGTGTCAGGGTCCAGGATATCTCGGATCATATCCTTAGTGGGAGGGTGAACAGCAAGAGTTTATGGTCCATGTAGGTATGAATGGCATGGGTAGGACGAGTGATGAGGTTCTGCATAGGGAGTTCGGGGAGCTGGGTGCTAAGTTATAGAGCAGGACCTCCAGGGTTGTGATCTCAGGATTGCTACCGGTCCCATGTGCTAATGACACCAGAACTAGTGGCCTCCAACTTACAGTTGGTCTCACCAATGTAGAGGCTGCATTGGGAACACTGGGCAAAATAGATGACTCCAGCAGATTTGCAGGTGAAGTGTTGCCTCACTTGGAAGGAGTGTTTGGGGCCCTGAATGGAGGTGAGGGAGGTGGTATATGGGCAGGTGTAGTACTTTGGTCATTTGCAGGGTTAAGTCCCTGAAAGGAGATTAGTGGGGAGGGATGAATGAACAAGGAAATGATCCCTTGAAAGTGGGGCGGCGGGGGGCGGAAGATAAAAATATGTTTGGTGGTAGGATCCTGTTTCTACAATTGATTGTCATGGAAAGGAAAGCCGCATCCTTGGAATGGGATGCTGGACCCTAGGTTGTTAATTTTACTGTTTATAGAACTTTGTGAGTGTGGGATAAAGACCAAGATGCATGGAGTGTTGGCAATGGCTCACAGAGTGAATTGACCTTGACTTGCTCCAAAAAATACAAATTGGATCAAAGCACAGGCTAGGTGTTAACTAAATCAATTTATGTATTTTTTGTGTTTAACTGGCTATGTGTAAGTTGCTGTAAGTATTAGCAGTTCAACTGCAAGTTCTAAGCTGATATCTAAAGTTTTACTTTCAGGGCTTCAAATTCCTGCATTTATAATTATTTTTGGTTAAGTATATTCAAATTAATTGCAGTGCATAAGAATACCACAGTAGCTGTTCGTTAGAATTGTTTGCTGTGCAGCAGATTCTGTTCTTTGTATGCTATCTGAATTTGTAATTTCTTTTTGTATACTTTACAGAACTAAATTCTGAAGATGAAACTCTTTTGAGAAGGCATCTGACAAGTATCCAATGTGTTCATGTTCCCCAACTGTTCAGTCTGACAAGAAATTTTGTACACTAATGAAGCACCAACTCATTGATACAAATACTAAGAGTTGTAGAAATAAATTAAGTATGCCAACAAGGAAGCTTTCACAGAAAGACAAAGGAATTATAGTGCAAAGACTTGCACAAGTTTCATTTGCGCCTTCACTAACCTTGAATAAACGTTTGAACAAGCAGCTTTGGCAGGAGTTGAAATTCAAACTTGAAAATGCAAAAGTTGTTTTGACAAGGTTAGATGTGGAAAAGATATCTTCAGATTTGCATGGGAGTCAAAGTAAAATATCACTGCATAGATGCCAGACTGCAAGAAAATCTTTCAGGAAAGGCACTAAAGCTCAAGTGGATTGTCAAGTTAATTCTTTTAATGATGTTTCTGGTAACAGTTCGTTGGGTGAGTCATCTAAACCCGAGGAGACAGCAAAAGCTGTAAAAATTCTGCGATTCAACTGTGGGAAATGTAACGATGGTACTGAATACAACCCAAAGCAATTATTAAAACATTATCAGGAATTTCATGCTACAGATTTGCCTGTATATCCCTGTGAACTGTGCGATTTTACTGCAAATGATTTCCAGACACTAAGCCAACACAGACTGAAGCATCGTACCCCTCTTCTGAAATGTGAAGTTTGCCGTGATGGTAAAATGTATACTTTGCAAGAGTTGACAAAGCATTTAAATTGGAAACATGGTGTAAATGGCAATTTTCGTTGTGAAAAGTGCAGGTTTTCTACAAAAGATCAGGGCACGTTTATTCAGCATATCCATAGACATGATGTGATTCAGTACAAATGTGGCAAATGTGAGCATGTGAGTTACACAAAAGGTGAGTTTCAAAGACATCTTGTTGTACATACAGGATCTTTTCCTTTCTGTTGCCAGTACTGTAACTATGGGGCAACACGGAAGGACTATATTATAAAGCACATTAATGCTGTCCATAAGGGCCTGGCTGAAGGTGGCAACTCCAAACCACAAGTGGAGCAGTGTCAAAAAGGAAAAGTGAAGAATTCACTGGGTCTGAAACTTGTCCTGAAAAGGTACAAAAGTGGGGTGACTCGGAAAGTGCAATGGAAGAGGAAAAAGCAAGTTCAACATTTGTTAACTGCAAAGGATAATGCTAAGAAATCTGGTGCAACAAAGGAACTCAGTCACCCACTACCACAATCTCTTCCAGACTTAGATCCATGTCTGAGTGAAGCAATAATTAGTTCAAAAGATAATGATGTTAAGAAAGATGAAATCTGGGGACCGAAGCCAGTACCTCTAACTAGTCTTCCACTAAAGAGAACAGAAGCAACTGCCTCTAATCAAATATCTAGAAAGATATTGCCATCTAAGACTTGTAGAGTGATATTAAGGAACAATAAATTGTCTGTGCCACCTAATTACAGTGTTCATTTTATGGGTTTAAAAGTAGTAAATGGCAGACAGCATTTATTAATTAAGCTAAGACCCACAAAAAACCAAACATTAAATGCTTCAAATTCTCAAACCGAAGCCAACAGTGACAATTTGTTACATTTGTCTAAGGATGCAGGAAATTCAAATGTTGGTTTATCTGATACAAATGCTTCTGGTGCAGATACGCACTGTATTAGACTATCAGATTTCTTCACCAGTCAACCTCGCACATTCTTGGTAAAAGACCTTTCTATGGAATCAAAATTGGAGACATCTGTATCACAGACGGTGTCTCATGTAGTACCTACCATTATAAATAGTAAATTTACTCAGGTTAAGACAGAGCCATTGATTGCAGGAATGAATTCAGCACAAATAGGCAATCTGTTATTGCCATCATCTTCAGTGCATCTGGCTGAGACTGCAGTAAATAAGGACATGCCAGAGACTCAAGTTATGCAAAAAATCCCAGCTCTGGAAAAATCTTCAGTTCCAAGTAATTGTTCATCTCCGACATTTGTAACTTCAGCCAACATCCAGACTGATTCAAAATCTTTGCAGTGCTTGTATGATGAGCAGATATCCAAGGGAAAAGAGTTAGATTGTGATACCTCATTACGATTCAAAAGAGGTACCCATTTGCCTTTAATTCACAATTATGCTAAGGTGGATATTTCTGATTCAAAACAATCTGGTGTTTCAGTACAGGATGATACAAAATCACTGTCATCAGAAATCGTTCAAGAATCAAACCCTGGGCAGCCACACAAGGTAGCAGCTGGAATAGCTTCAACTGATATTTCACCTTCGAGTGAATTGTGTATCAGTACTCCTTCACAGTCAGATGCGTTCCAAAAATCAAGTGTTCAGGGTTTGAATGAATTTAATTCACCTATACTTCTCCAGATGCTGAAACCTTCTGAAGTTGTTAATGGAACTTCAGAGAGCATATTTGTGACATCAAAAGATAGTCAGGTGATAATGTCAGATGTAGAATACACAGGTTCTCATTCAAATTCTAGTTTCTTTTTTACCTCTGCAGAACTGGGATCTGAAACTCTAAGCTTTAAACATGATGAGGCCTGTGATAATATTGTGATTGAAAACTCGATTGATTCTAGGACTACAGCAATAA
Organism: Mobula birostris; assembly: GCF_030028105.1. Taxonomy (NCBI): domain Eukaryota; kingdom Metazoa; phylum Chordata; class Chondrichthyes; order Myliobatiformes; family Myliobatidae; genus Mobula; species Mobula birostris. Next base: position 39,509,617 of record NC_092390.1, read on the forward strand.
AAGATGACATTGCTTTGGAACAAACCAGTTCTTGTCCAATTAATGTAAAAGATTCAAATAGAGGTAATCATGAACCCTGTTTGCTCAATTTGAATAACATGCCTCATACAAAGACAGGCAAATGTGAGTCTGAAGCATTAAAGAGGGATTGTGGAAAAGAATTTGGAAATGATTGTGAAATACTAATTGTGAGAAATTATTCAACAGTGCAGAAAAAATGTGAACTTGGGAACAATAACAGTAATTGGTCCTCTTCAACAGATTGGACAACTTGTTCTGAAGGAAATGGTAATTTTGAAAGTACTGAAGAAGCCAGATCAATGCCTGCTGATTGTGCAAGTTCACAAAGAGTTCTGGATTTCTGTGGATCAAATAGCCTGAGTAATGTGAGTGTAGAGAAGATGGACTGTCACATCAAAGATAACATCAGTCATAATGTTTCTGCAGAAGATACTTTGGAAGAACAAGCTAGTGAATGTGTTCGCAGTAAATCACCAATAATGCCTAGAATCACATCTGTGTTCTCACTACAGAGTGGCGATGGAATGAGTTGCTTGGCTCCTGAGGAAAATCAAATGTTACTTGATGCATTGAAGGCCCCTTCTTTACTTGGTGTTGAATCTCCTTGCATTGAATCACAGTGTCCAAAAAATAGTTGTCTAGAGGAACAAAATAGTACACGTAATGCAGAAATCAAATCTGATGTGCATAATTATTCTCTTGCAAATAACACTTTGCCCATGCAGTTGTACTCTGTAGATGATGAAAGTAATAATTCTGTTGTAAACAGTGAATGTATTGAAGAGAGAAATATGCCGTTGAATGTGTCTCCACCTGTATCCAGAAGTTGCATGCAGCCAAATGTTGAAAAGTTGAACACAGTGTTAAAGACTCATTCTGATGAAATAATCAATCAACAGTTAATAAAAGATGGAATTCGCACTAGTGCATATGGGAATAGTAACTCTGTTAAGGCACCTGTGACACTTCTGGGCCCACTCCAACTTGCTGGTATCTCTAAGCCTGTTTTAGTTCAACCATCACAGAAAGGTTCCGCAGTCCCTTTACATTTGGCAAAACAATCCAGGCTACAAATGGTATCCAGGGGTGCAGTTTCACAAACAAAAATTGTGACTCGAAATTCTACCAACCAAACAGATAAGGGGCCTGGTTTGATACTTACATTTAGTAATGGAACACTTGGTGCAGTCGCTAGCATTGTTTGTGGGAGCAATCCTATACCGGATAGTGGAAATAGTTGTGTACAAGGGCAAATCCCAGTCTCTGACAGTGTCCAACAAAATACATGTTCATTAACTAGTGATTCCAGAATAGTTGATATGGAGACTGCTTCCAAAGACCCTTTGTATAAAGGTCTTGTTTCTGCAGTGTTTGATCATCATTCTTATGCAAGACTTGCCGATCCTAATAACAACCATGGAACAGAAAATGGTTCAGTAAATATGAATAATCAAGGTCAAAATTTGATGAGTGGATCCTCTGTATCAAGTAATTTGGTGTCGGCTGTATTGAGACAAGGCACTATATTGGAAGATGTGAATATAGAAAGAGATAAAAATACAGAGCATGTATCAAGCCAGAAAACTGTTTTGTTTCAGTGCCTTATGCAGAAGAAAACTGCTGGAGTCAACAGTGAAGATAATGTGGCAAATGCTGGTTCAGCATCTGAAGAAAATGGGCCTCATCAAAAGAAAATTTTGTTGAGATTTGTTAAAAGTTCTAACGGAGAGTCGGCCATGAAGGACAACCAGTCACAAAAAAATTCATTGTCGCTCCATGATGGTGCTGTAGGTAACTTAATTACGCCTTTACAGCAATCTGGTCAGGCTGTGATGTTGACTAGTGGCTCTCAATGTATCCTGCTACCGGTCAATAAACCTGTATCCTCAAGTACAGCAAACCTTAGCGTCCCACTCCAAATCAGTTCTCGGCCTTCTCTTAAACTTCCTGTTACACCAATTGCCAGAGGTTCATCAGTTCGCTTTATTGAGAAAAGAAATACAAGTAAAGCCACTTCTCTCACTCCACAGAGATCTACAGCCAGATCAACCAGCATATGGGATAATGAGAAATCAGATGAACTGTGGGAACCACGGAAGTCATGTAACGAGAAGCTTGTATGTCGGTACAGCAAAAGACTGAAACGAAAGTTAGAAAATTCTGAAAAATCATCAAAAGCAATAACCAGTAGCTTTAGTGAATTTGAAGAAACTGAAGAGATAGAATTAAGTAAGTCTCTTGAATTTAGTAACATAAATGGCTCTGGTGGAACTGTGCAAACCCTAAGACTTGTACCTTTTGATCATGGTCAGCTTGTTAAGTGTCCAAGAAGAAACCAACCTGTGATAGTACTTAATCACCCAGATGCAGATGTTCCTGAAGTAAATAATGTCATGAAAACCATTAAGAAGTGTAAAGGGAATGTTCTCAAGGTAGTTTTATCAAAAAGAACCATTGGTGCTTTGTTGCATTCTTGTAATGGTAATGAAGCAACCGCAAATGGTTTCCTTATCAACCAGTGCAAAAAGGTGAAACCAGTGAGCCCTGTGAAAGAAAGATATGTACTGAAGTTAAAGCTAAAAAAGACTAGTAAGAATAACTACCAGATTGTGAAAACAGTTTCAAATAAATCCATTGAAGCTAGATTCAGTTGCTGGTTTTGTGGTAGGATATTTGATAATCAGGAAGAATGGGTGGGCCATGGTCAACGACATTTAATGGAGGCAACAAGGGACTGGAATACCTTGGTTTGAAAGTTGATTAAATATTAGGGGTAAAAGTTGAAAATTCTGTCAGGACTCTATTTGTATATATGTCTAGTTTGCGCTGGTACATGATTTACAGTGCAAATATGCTTTGAGGGAAAGTTCTGGAATCTTTGTGGGAGATGAATATTCAAAAAGGAATGTGCTATATGATTTTTAGGTTTCGAACTGCTTCAGTCCTGGCACATTGATACTTAGTCTAAATAACACTAATTAAATCAATTCACTTACAAAATCTCTGCAGGAAATTTGCCTCTTTTGGTGGCTTTCTGCTTTGTTCTAAAAAATCTTTAAAGGTATATTGCTGTTTTGTGGTGTAGGTTTTTATTACCTTTGTGATAGTCAAGGATGTTGCTAATGTAAAAATGGTTCAGATAAATATCATTTGATCTAATTACCTACAACTTCCAACACAATTTGTGTTGGTCTCCAGCAAAGACAATCATTTTTACTTCTGTTTTTACTATATGATAAGGATGATGAAAAATAATTTTTTAAGGTTTTTTTTAGATTTAAAACAGTGGGGTCTCAATTTTTAGCTTTCCTGTTTTTCTATGCAGCCAAATGTAATAACATTTAGTTTTTAATTTCATACCTGTATTTATTGTCCTTCATGTATCATGCAATGAGGGTAAGGAGTACATTTGGAATTAGACAAGTATTTAGTGTCTCTCAGATTCATTATTATAAATCAGAGTTCCATGTCTGCATCACATTGACACCAAATAATTCTCAGGAACTCTACTGTAGGGGGACAAGTCATTATGTAAGGCAGGGAACTCTTGTAAACCCCCAATGCTGATTTGCTGCACTCTAATAATCTTAAACCAAGTTTGGGGAGAGGTACTATTAAGATTTTTCACTTTCAGGTTAAATCGGAAAAAGTAGATGGAGTCTTGGGAACGTTTTGCATCTGCAACTTTTGCTTGGTGGTAGATAATTGGGTGTGTCAACTATGAAGGTTAATTGCAGGACTGTGAAAAGAGAGGAAGCTAGGTGAAGATGTCTATGTTTCAAATACCACTGAGCAGAAGGCTTTCTGTTTGCTGTTCTGATTTGGATCCAAGATATTGAATTCAATCTGAAGTACTGTATTGAGATCTGAAATGCTACTAAGATCAGATTGCTGCAGATTTCAGAAACCCTTGGCAAGGAGGCACAGAGAGGTTTGCAGATTTCTATCTTGAATTAGAAGATGCTCATTATGGGATATCTGAATGAAAGATGTGTAAACCTTAAATCATTTTTAAATATGCAAATTAATATGGATGTAGTATATTTTGACAAGCAGGTTTTATTTTTAAATTAGTCCTTTTAGTAGTTTTCCTTCTCAGCTGTGAGCAAGTGAAGACCAGTGCAATGGCAGAATTTATGTTATTAAATACAGAAATTGTTGAACAATCGGTGAGTTTCAGTTCGTGTTTCTACCACTCCTCCGTTTGCATGAAGGTACTAGAAGTTTTCAAGGATCATTTTATTGAAGGGGCAGTATTATTAGAAGTGTTCTATTTTTCTACTTAAATGCAACAGCAAACCTACTCTGAAGAAATCTTGTTTAATAGCAAAGTATAATGGCAGACATTTATGTAATGTTAATAACTTGGGTTATATTTTACAATTTATTCACATTGTAAAGAATTAATGTAATTATTACTTTCAAAAGTTATTTAACTGTATGACTGACAAGGAAATGTATTAATTTTTTTAAAAGCTTTCCTTAGTTTTTGTTATAATTTTAAATAAACCATTGCTTACTGAACCTGTAATTGCTTTCTGATTTGCTTGTGTATTGGAAGTGAATTTAAGAACATTCCAAGTAACCAATTTCAAAATCTTTAATCCTTTTACATTTCATAGCTGTTCACTTCCAGTGTTAGGTCCTTTCTTTCAGAATCGGCTTTTACAAATGTATACTATTTTTGAATACATGTACATTTACTTTAGAAATAAAAAATAATTTTAATGTTTCTGTCTCAACTGGCCACTTTGTTACAAAATACAATAACATCAGTTATCGGGATTTCAGAATTATAAACTGCTCCATTTGTAAAATTAGCTGTATCACTGTACACTGTATAATTGTGCATACAATGTTTAAGGTTAAGATATCTAGGAACAAAATATTATGGATGCTATCTCTGTAAATCTACAGACACTTGTCTGGTTAGGCAGCATCAGCAGGAAATGAATTTTCATCACAGATGATACTGGACTAGAGCACATCCAACCAAATTGTTAATATGATTGTCGTCAATACAGATCAACAAACATTTAGGGGTTTGAAAGGTGAAAATTATTAATTTGGTTGGTGCCTATAGCTAGGATATCCCAAAGCATTTCTTACAATTTAATATATTTTTCACTTTTCCACCTTTTAGGAATTAAATGGGAAGTTGTTCAATTGTCTCTTCCCAAATGTTTCTCTTTTTTTTCAAAATATTACTGTGTATTTCACTTAAGATGTTTAAATTTAAGATGCACTTTTACTTGGAGTTTAGTGATTATGCCAACTTTAGGTGCCTTGTTTTGGCAGTTCATTACATACATTCATTATCCTTTAAACTGATCAGTTAAATCTGCATCTTGCTGTGGAGTGTACTTCACTTCTGAAAATGCTAAAATCATTCATGAGCTTTTTTTGTTTACATCAACGTTTTCATTGGAAGTTAATAATTCATTAGACCTAGTTATTACAACGTCATCACTAACTTTTTCAATATTGTGATTACAATTCCAGATTGTTCCATCTCCACAACCTCAATTGTATGATTTGTTGAGACTTACTTTTCAGGCTCTAAAGCCGGGGTTCCCACTTTTTTATGCCACTGACCCTTGCTGTTAACTGGGGGGGGGGGTCTGTGGACCTCGGATTGGGAACCCTTGGTCTAAAGGCTAAAATCAAAACCTCCCTGGTTTTTTTTTTAGCATCCAGTGAATTAGACTCTCTTGGTGAAGCAGTAAACCACTGTACTACTTCCAATTTCTTGTACTGCATTTGATGCTCTTCAACACTGGAGAAACCAATTAAAGACTGCTGAGCATCTGGTTTGCTGTCACATGCATTCTCCATCTCATTCCTATTCTGATCTGTTTTTTTTCCCAGCTTGAGTAACCACATCTAATCTTTTGATGAGACATTTTGCAGTTTGAGGACTTTACACCAGATTCAACTTTTCAGAAAATCAGCCTCTTCAGTTTCTTACAGTGGAGAACAATGCTGATGAAAGCTCATCCCCCTTTAATAACTCAGTTTTTCTCTCTTCACACCTGACCTGCTAAGTATGTCCAGAATTCTCTTCTATTGGTGTTTGAAGCTCACTGGTACAACATTTTTTCCTGTCGTTATTTCTCTTCAGTTTGCATCACCTTCGGATCAACATCCTCTACAGCGTGCTTCAAAGTCTCTGGTCCTCATCCCATCATAGAATTCTCTTTCTTTTTCTCCAGAGCAAGTTCAATTTCTGACTTAACCTGGTTCTGATGAAAAGTCATCAAAACAGATTTTAACTTTATTTCTTGCTCTCCTGATATTGCCTGACTCCAGGCAGCATATGCAATCATCCATTTTGATCCAACTCTACATACAAATTTCTTCTTAATTTTTATTTGACTCTATTGCAGAGTGCTGAAAGCCTTATTGAAATTTTAAACGAATCATCCACTGAGTTGGATAGGCGGCAATAGTAAACTTAAGTGCAACTCCTGGAAGGGCTTCTTAACTGTCCATTGCATGGAATAAGGTTTGGTTGAAAATTCCCTACAATGCCTGAGAATGTTTTAATGTGTAGAATGTACTTTATGAATGCAAGGGAGAATGCGTATAGTTCAATTTCTGATAGTTGATGGTGGTGGTGGGAGGGGGTGAGGGTGGTGTATGGTTATACTGGTATGACTCAAGTGACAATGATCTTATTTACAGTCTACTTGAGTAAAGACAGATGGTTTTGAAAAAAAGGAAAAATAATTGCTGTGTGTTTGAATTTCTAAGCCATGCTGTTTGTATTGGTAGTCGGTCCCCAGAGTTGTAGATATTTTGCAGAAAAATATTTCTTCTATTCAGTTTAATAAACTATTATAGAGGATAGAGTGGTAGAACACAAACATTGTGGCCTGCTCTGTCCTGTTTTTCTAATTAATTTAAGGACGTGGAAATGAAAGTTTGTTGTTGAACTGTAGTTTTAGTCTTGTTTCCTGTTTAGAATTGAATACACTAAATCAAACAGCTAAGTCTTATTTTCTACTGAATTTTTCATCTCTGATTATAGTATCAAGGTATACAATGAGATTATTGGAAAATTTATTTTCTTTATACTGAATTATTACTGATAAATGAGTAGTTTTTAATCGCTTTACTATTATTAGAGAAACTAATATTGAGAATAAATGGTGCCAAGCAATCTCTCGTTCTACATACCTCAGGAGGGGAAATCTCATTTTAGCATCCCTTCTGTTAGTCCTCCTCCCCCCCCCCCACAGAATCTTGTTTTTTGTTGTGATTACCTATTCTTCTGAATTTCAGTGATGTAGACTGTTTGACTTTTCTACCCATGTCAAACCCTTCATGGCAGGAATATTCAACCTTGTGAATCCTTCTCTTCAGTTTCACCAATGCATTAAATTGTTCCTTAAATATGGAATTTAAAACTGCATGTAGTAACTCCAGGCATGTTCGTTAGCATCCTGCAAACATAATAACATCCAAACTTAAGGGATCAAGTGGCCAACTCCAAACCTACCCCACCATTCAATCTGAACTTGCTTGGTCTGCTCCAGCCTTTTCTCCTATTGTGCCAATTCCTTAAAATGTTTCCTTATTAATTAGGCTCATGAGGCACAATCTGCCCCTCACATGCCATGCTTCTTTCTTTGTCTTGGGCTATATATTCCACATCTCTTCAGCTGTGCTGCCTTCTCCCTACTATCCTTCCCTGCTTCAGTGAGACCAGCCTATCCAGAACCCAGTGCAAGTACTCCCTATGCCTCCACATTTCTGTGGTCAATTTCCCTGAGTGCCTATAAAAGATTGCGAGCACTGCTGATAGGATCACTGGGGTCTCTCGTCTACCCATTAAAGATATTTATCCAGAGCTCAGCATACACAGGGTCCTTAGTGTTTTTAATGATCCCTTCCACTTGCCCCACAATCTCTTTGACCTCATAACATCAGACAGGAGGTACTGTAGTATTAGGACAGGGACTTAAGATTGGAAACAGCTTCTTCCCCCTTGCCTGTAAGACTATTGAACTCTCTACACCACTTGTGAATCTCATCATGTGGTCTTGCCACATATGAAGCTCCAGTAGCATTATTATGTATACCTTTTAACTTTTATATGCACCTTACTTGTTGATTTATTTGTGGCAATATTACTTTGTGTTGAGTGTGAGTTATATGTGCACCTTGGTCTGGGGGAATGTTTTTTTGTTTGGAGATGGACATATGTATAGGTCATATTTATGCAGAAATAGAGAAAGTTCTACAGGATTCACAAAATTCTCGCACCACTATACTTAATATTTCACTATATACTAAGTATAATTTATGGTTTTGTTAGTATGTATTGCAAAGTACTGCTGCTGCAAAACGACAGATTTCAAGACTGCAAATTTCAGTGATGTTAAACCAGACTCTGATTCTGAAACACAGAACGTCATTATGGCTGGGCTCCAGTTTCACTTTGAAATAACAATTTCTTCATGTCAGAGCAAAAAAAAACAAGCTGTTGGAAGAAGTGGGTTGAGCAGTGTCTGTTGCAGCAAGGGGGTGCATGCAATGGGTGGAGAAAGAATTAACAACATTTTGAGTCAACCTTGCATCAGGACTGTCATGTGGACTTAGGCCACTATCCCAAATGTTGAATATACACAACCAATGAAGATTAATGGAATTACCAATGGCTTCTTTGGTAGAAAAATCTTGTAAGCATTTTCTGATGCACTTTGCATTTATTCTTATTCATCAGAACAAATGGTGGTATTCTTCACATTTCTTCAATAGGATGTCCCTTAATAACAGTCACTGTAAGCTGACAACATCCAGATCTATTTTATGGGCATTGTTCTTGTCTCTGTTCTAGTGGTCTAAATGATAAGATTGTTAATTCAGCTCAAAATATATGATGTGAATATAATTCCATTTAAATGTTTTTGATCCCCATCACAAAAACATGCATCAAACTGCAAAATTAATGTATTTGACTTCTATGAACGCCTGCTCGAGCTCTGGCGCGGAACTACTTGTATCTAGTTCCATAAAATGACACAGCAGATACCCATGCCATTTCCCTTGGCATAGTTATGTAGAGAACACTTTAAATCTCTCAAGAATGAAGCTTAGCCGTATTGCCCATGATAACAGCTTCATATTTCTTTTATTCAAGGCTCCAGCTGCTGTCACAAGGTGAATAACTTCTATTAAACAGGTTTTATGCTGTTGGCCTATGATCAAGAATTTCAATGTGTCCATTCAAATTATTTCCATGAGCAATAGTTATAAATCACCAGATAAATTTCATTTCATTAGGCCAGGCATCTTCTAAAGCACAGATGAAATGCCAGTTTTACTGTACAAAACCACAGAAATGACTTTTCTTCAGTTTTAGGCCTTAAGATATAGGAGCAGATTAGGCGACTTAGCCTACTGCGTCTGCTCCACCATTCCATCATGGATGATTTATGATTGCAAACCCATTCTCCCACCTTCTTCCCGTAACCTTTGCGCTCTAACTAATCAAAAACATATCAATCTCCACTTCAAGTATACCCAATGACCTGGTCTCCACAGCCGAATGTGGCATTGAATTCCACAGATTCTGCATCTTCGGCCGTGAACAATTCCTCCTCAACTTTGTTGTAAAGCAAGGGTTTCCAACCCTTTTTATGCCATGGGCCAATACCATTAAAAAGAGACACCATTCTATTCTGAGGCTGTGCCTTCATTTCCTAAATTCTCCCATATCTTCTCCACATCCACTCTATAGCTAGGCCTTTCCATATGAAATAAGTTTCAAAGAGCTCCCCCGTATTCTTCTAAACTCCAGTGAGTGCAGGCCATAGCCAAAAGCTCCTCATACTTTAACTCTTTTATTCCCAAGATTATTCTCATGGACTTCCTGTGGACCCACTACAATGCCAGCACATTTCTTAGTTAAAGGCCCTAAAACTGTTCACAATACTCCAATTGCAGGCTGACCGATGCATTATAAAAACTCAGCATTATATCCTTGTTTTCATGTTCTTGTTCCCTTGATATGAATGCTAATATTGCATTTGCCTTCCTTGCTAGCAACTCAACCTGTAAGTTAACTTTTAGGGAATCCTATAAGAGGACTCAAATTTCTTTGCACCTCTTATCTCAGAATTTTCTCCCCATTTCTAAATAGTCTATGCCTTTATTCCTCTACCAAAGTGCATGACCATACATTTCCTTGCATTATATTCCATCTGCCACTTTGCTTGCCCATTCTCCTAGACTGTAAATACCTCTTCAAACTTCCTACACTTCCCTCTTCACACTACCTGTCCCTTCACCTACCTTTGTATCATTAGCAAACTCAACCACAGAGCCATCAATTTCATCATCTAAATCATTGATACATAGTAAACAAAAAAAGAAACAGTCCCAACACCAACTCCTGTGGAACACCACTAGTTATCGGCAGCTAACCAAAAAAGATCTCCTTTAACCAATGCACTATAAAACCTCTTTGCCTTCTGTCAAAAGATGGACCCTAATCTTGTTTACACCATGTGCGGCACCATGTCAAATGCCTTCTGAAAATCCAAATAAACAACATCCACTTTGTCTATCCTGCCTGTTATTTCATCAAAGAATTCCAACAGATTTGTCGGGAAAGATTTTCTCTTAAGGAAACCATACTGACTCCAGCCCATTTTATCGTGCCTCCAAGTATCCCAAAATCTCATACTTAATAATGGACTACAACATCTTCCCAACCACTGAAGTCAGGATAACTGGCATATCATTTCCCGTCTTTTGCCTCACTCCCTTCATGAAGAGTGGAGTGATATTTGTGATTTTCCATTCTCTTCAGAGTCTAGTGATTCTTGAAAGATCACTACTAGTGCCTCCTCAATCTCTTCAGCTCTTTCAGAACTCTGAGAGTTCCATCTAGGTGACTTAACTACCTTCAGACCTTTCGGCTTCCCAAGCACCACCTTCTTAGTAATAGCAACTACACTCACTTCTGTCCTTTGACACTCGAATTTCTCGCATACTGCTGGTGTCTTCCACAGTGAAGAATGACACCAAGTTCTTATTAATTTTGTCTGCCATTTCTTTGTGCTCAATTGCTACCTCTTCAGTGTCTTTTTACAAGAATCTGATTTCCACTCTCACCTCTCTTTTACTTTTTATACACAGTGGATTTCAGTTCATTGGGCCATTGGTTAATCGGTGCTACCACCTACTTGGGACAACTCTTTTAAAAAAAAAAACAAAATTCATCAAGAAAAAATAGCCAAGATTCCCTTCATTTATGTGGGACACTATGCCATTTAATTGGGACAGGAGACTATTGCTGAACAGTTTCTAACTAGCATCAGTTGTGTGCACTTGTGTGGCCATTAGACACTGCACCAAGCAGTGATTTTTGTCACTATAAGTTGGTGATGAATAAGTAGTAAGGTAATTTAAAACTCTTTGCTCACTGAGGTTTCCAGCATTCAGGCTTGAAAATGCCAGAAATGGCCATGAGTGAAAATGAAATGATTTCACTACTTCAACAAGTTAAGAACTATGAAAAATTTGAAGGTATTGACATTTATCATGAATGCTACAATGAAAATGAAGATTTGGCAGATGCAATTGTTGACAGCACTGTATGAAGGTAGTCCATTAACTGCACTAGGTGTCTATGCTGATTTTATTTACAGTGAATGAAAAGAACCGAGTCGTGCACACTGGACAAATTTCTCCATTGATAACTATTTGGAATTAATACACAGTTTTATAGTAGTATAGGAGTATTGTTCTGTATTTCATTTAAATACATAATTTGTTACTGAGTTAAATGATAGTTTGTCTTTTTTATATTTTTTTAAAATAGTTTCATGAAACATTGGCTAATTTGGCCAAAATATGCAGGTCCTGATGTGTCCCAATTAACTGGAATCAACTGTAGCTGGTAAACCTCTGGTATCCTCTTTTATATTACTGGCTTGCTTTTCTTCATATTTTCTCTCCTTATTGCCTTCTCTCACTATTCTCTCCTTTTTAGTTGCCTTCTGTTTTTTCTAAAAAAACCTTCAGAATCCTCTAACTTCCCAGTAATGTTTGCTATATTATATGCCCTCTCTTTTGCTTTTATGCTGTCCTTAACTTCCCTTGTTAGCCACAGTTGCCTCATCCTCACTTTAGAAAACAACTACTTTGGGATGTAACTATCCTGCAACTTCCAAATTGTTCACAGAAACTCCTGTAATTGCTGTTCTGCCATCATCCCTGTGGTGTTCCCTTCCAATCAACTTCCAGCTCCTCTCTCATGCCTCTGTAATTCCCCTTACGACAGTGCAATACTAATACATCTGATTTTAGTTTCCCTCTCTCAAACTGTGGGGTTTCATCCTATTTTAACAATAATTAAGAATATTTGAATTGTTAGATCAAAATACCTTTATGGTTACGAATTGGATTGTGCAAAGTATACTAATTACTGTTGAACACCAGTATTAAAACGGCACATTATTAGAGTTGAAAAAAGTTTTTTTTTGTCATCTGGATAGTGGGATCTTTGTTACTGTAGAATGACTTCAATAATGTGTTTAAATTGAAAAACTATTCATTACAAGCATAAATTAGGTAAATGATAAGATTGTTCTGTGCATAAACCAATAAATTATGAATAATGTACAGTAACCATAACAAAATTAATTGATGTAAATTTAAATGCTTTGTTTTATTCATATTGTCTGTGGTTGAAAATGATATAAAATGGAAACTATATAAATACTGTTCGGTAAATGGACTTCACGAGTCTTTGACTGGATACTTCAATTTGGTGGAATCCTTGGTGTTATTTTGGCTGTCAATGAGGACCAAAGGATTCTTTTGATGGTTTTCAATTATATCAGCAACACTGTTGAACCGCTAAATGAATAGAAACAAACATTGTTAGCCCATCATAATCCTCTTTTACGAGTAACTATAGCATAATGAACATTTGTTACCCAAAATGTCAAAACAGTCCACATGACACGCTAAAAATAAAACATACAGAAGTGAAATTGAAAGGTACAAACACCAGCTTGATGGAAGAAGATTTTAATAAGAAATTTCAGAAGAGGTGGAGATTGAATGCCCAAAAAGGGAAACTAAGCTGGGAGTGTGCCATTTTCTTTTCAGAATCTATAATACATGACCCAATTCTGGATCTATTGATTGTATGAGTCCTCCAGCATTTTGGATGTGTGTTCTGTGTCTATTTAATAGATTTTGGTTCTAATGTCTTACCTAGAACATACTTAGTTTAAATACTGTATAGAAGTTCTTTGTATTTATTTTTCAAACTTATTTCCCCTTTTATTAATGAGTTCATTTGTGAGATATTGAGGTAAATGACCAAAAACATGAACCTTTATGTCTAAAGGAAACTCCAGGGAGGAAAACGAGGCCTAATGCAAGATGACCAGGAAGGTACTTACGGAACTTGGCAATTGAAGACATGTATGCTGTTTATGGAATGATAGCATCTGTGATATTTGGGCAGCCAGAGTTAGAGTATGTTAGGGGACTGCAAGGCTGAGCAAGTTTAGGCACGTGGAAAACACTGAGCTCAAGGAAGACTTTAAAATAAGTTTTGTAATTGAAGCAATGCTTAGCCAGATACTAATGTAGGATAACAAGCACAGGAGCTAAAGATGAACAATCCTGATAAAAATTTAAGACGTAGAGCAGATTTTTGAATGGTTTTCAATTTTTGAAGAGAACAGCAAGAGGGAGTTTGAAATGCTTTGTTTAATCTGAATTTGAGCGATGCTAGGTGTGTGGATAAGGATTTTAACCCTGGGCAAGCCGTGACAACAATGGATTCTGATGATAGAATTGGAAATACGAGGGCAGGGAATTCCCAAAACTTATAGTGAGGTTGTTAAACAACTGGTTCAGAGTTAGACTGCTGCCAAGAGGCAAATGAAGTCAATAAATATGGACAAGAGAAAATCTGCAAATGCTGGAAATCTGAGCAACACACACACAATGCTGGAGGAACTCAGCAGGCCAGGCAGCATCTATGGAACAGAGTACAGTTGATGTTTTGGGCCTGAGATTTGTCCTGAGGAAGGGTCTTAGGTCATAAAGTTTTTGGATCTTGCTGAGGGATTACATACAGATGAGAAATTGGAGATAGGCAGAGAGAGATGCTTTGACAAAATAAGAGATAACATCCTTTTACACTCCTTCATGGCTATCAGAGACATCTCTAACAATATTTGCATAAATCAGGAGGAAGCCTAGTGAATATAGGCCCAAAATGATGGACAAAAGCAGAAAGCTATCAAATGAACATGGTATGGTGAACCACACCAAAGGCTGCAGCTCAGTCTTAAAGGAATGAGGATGGAAAGATGTTCTGTGTTACTATCACATAGGAATGTCATCAGTGAATTTGGTGAGAAACATTTTGGTACTGTGGCAGTGATGGAACTCAGAGAAGAATTCAACAGCAAATTCCATGAATGATGACTATGGACTTAGAAGGAAACAGTTTGTTCAATGACTTTGGAGAAGGGAGGTTTGAGAATCAGCAGAGAGATTATAGGTGGGTTATGAACCACAGATAGGCTGAAAGCTGAGTGTAGTGCTTACATAGACATAAGGATGATTTGCTGCTAAACCCATCATATTTGAATTTTACCCCATGCTTTTTCACCCTAATTAATCTACATTAACGAAGGTGTTACCATCCGAAAATCTAAAAATTGTTGATAACCATGACAAGTACGTACTAGAAAATACTGAGCACTTTTACAAAAGAACAGTGTAGCATAGCATCTACTTCATGATCAATCTACCCCTCCCCTCCTTTATAACCCATAACCCTCCATTTTTCTTACATCCATCTGCTCATCTAAGAGTCTTTTCTATATCCCCATTATTTCAGCCTCTACCACCAACTCAATCAATGTATTCCAGGCACCTACCACTCTCTGTGTGTCTGAAAACCACTTTTCACGTTTCCCCTACATTTTCCTCCACTCATCTTAAATGGAAGTCCTCTGGTATTAGCCATTACTGCCCTGGGTAAATGATACTGACTGTCCACTTTATCTTGGCCTCAATTCTTGAACACCCCTATCAACTTGCCGCTCATCTGCTCTCATCTATCTTTGCTCCAAAGGGGAAATCCCTAGGTTGTTCAACCCTTCAGCGTAAAACATGTTCTCTAATCCAACAGCATCCTAGTATACCTCCTCCGTGCCTTCTCTAAAGCTTCCACATCCTTCCAATATTGGAGTGTCCAGAACTGAACACAATACTCCAGCCAGAGTTTTATAGAGCTGCAATTGCATGACCAATGAAGGTCTACACCACAAAATACACTCTTAACCATACTTTCACCTCGCGTGGCAACTTTGAGGGATCTGCAGACATGGGCCACGTAATCCCTCTGTTCCTCCACACTGCTAAGAATCCTGCCACAGACACAAGAGGTACATGCTGGAAATCTAGAGAAATACATACAATATGCTGGAGGAACTCAGCAGGTCAGGCAGCATCTATGAATGGAAATAAACAGTCAACATTTTGGGCTGAGACATTTCATCAGGAGTCCTGATGAAGGGTCTTGGCACGAAATGTCAACTGTTTATTCCCATCCATAGATGCTGCCTGACCTGCTGAGCTCCTCCAGCACATTGTAAGAATCCAGCATTAACCTTTTCAAGTCTGATCTTCTAAAGTGCATCTCTTCCCATTTTCCTGGACTGAACTCCATCTGCCACTTCTCTGTCCAGCTGTGCATCCTGTCTCTATCCCATTGTAACCTACAACGACCTCCTACGCTATCCACAATACCACCAACCTTCATGTCATTTTGTGTAGATTTTTAACCCAGTTACATCATCTTTCATTTGCAGTTATTTATTTATTTTAACCTGTTCCTGGCTACAATTAAGTTCTAAAAAAATCAATTAACTGCACTAATTATTCTTGGGTAATGAGAAGCAAGAAAGGTAAATCACTTACCTCTTCACCAGTCTTCTCCTTGCCTAATGCATATTCTTTCGTTGCTTCAATATAACGCACAGGAATATTGTAGACCCTTCTTTTATATAATACAACTAATGTATATGGCTGCCGTGTGTCCTGGCCAGAACTTTTTCTTATGAGGTACGATCCATCCTATTTTGGATGAAAAAAGTGCTTTTAGCTACAAAAACTGAAGTAATGTAAAACATGCATTCGAAATGTACTCTTGTACCTTATTGAATTTCTGTAATGTCTCTTCCGCAGTTTTTCGGTCACAGTGATTTGCATACCATGCTTTGCCATCTACACTAGGATCCTTCAAATGAATAAAAATTTAAATATCAAATATTCTAATATTATTCGGTGTCGACAACATTTTTGGTAACAGTGATAAACTTTAAATACTACACATAGAAGATATTACAGGTTTCCATTATGTTGTGCGTAAGTTGATTTTACTGAGGATTATTTTTAAGACATTTTTATGAAAAGAGCACATACAAACATTCAAATTAGAAGTAAGCTATACAAGTCCTCAAGCCTGGCCTAATAAATTACTAAGACCCGGGATAGTCTATCAGTAATGTCAATGGTGCCATCCTGTCTACCCATGGTGATCTTTCATCCTCTTGACTCTTTTCCCTAAAAATAGCCAGTTTGTTTCCATCTTCATTACAAGAAGTGCTCCAAAGAACATTTATGGTTTTCAGTGCAGAGATAAAAGAAAGCATCATCTCCAATTTAAATGGGTTAACGTTTATAAGTGATCCCTAAATCTCAATACATCACCAAGAAACATCCTCTCTTCATTCATCTGTAATGACCTCTCAAATCATCTCTCACTTTTCTTAACTCCAGTAGAGACAAGTTGAGCTTGTATAACCGTCACTTGCAATCTGCCCATTCCAGGTTTTAGAGAAGCTGAGATTATTTTAAAGTTGAAATGGGGCAGGGGGAATATCCCAGTAAAAGCATAGTATCAAAAGAAAATAAGGAAAATGATGAAGCACAGATGGATATAGAGTCCATAGTAGTTTTGGGGATGAGTTCAGAAGTGAAGAAGAAATGCATCTTGATGCAGGACAGGTAGCTGTTGCAGAAATTTAAACAAGTTGGAGTTTATGGAGAATGGAGGGAAGAGTGCTGAAGTAATTTAAGATTGAAGATGACAAAGACAAATATCTGAAGGTTTCTATGGTGGAGCAGCAAAGAGAATATTTTACAGTAAATTTCATTGTTGGTACAATATGAGATCTGAAACATGGCTCTGAGTTACTTGAAGATCACTTGCGATGAGGGTGGAAATTTGAAAGAGGTAGACCGCATATAATCGTGTAATAAGTGGAATTTTAACTACAGAAAAGATTTTGTTTAGTAGCAGGCAATCTTTTAAGCATTATACCTGGAGACAAATCTATGATTAGTGTTATGAAAGAAATTAGTGGTTGTCTTGGAAATCGCTGTGTAAATCTGACCTGCCGATCAGAATACCATTGATTTCTATATCTTATGAAAGTGATTAAATACACATTGACTTATGAAAGCTTTACCTGCTCCAAACTTGTATGAGAACTCTGATGGCGTTCATTATGTCTGGTAGCAGTTTCTGGAATATCTAAATTAATCACAATTAGAAAGTAATCACCCGTCAAAATTTAATTGCTTCCCACAAAAGTAATTCCAATTAATGTTTTCAAGTATTATCTCTATTCTACTGACACAGACACATGACTTCCTGGTAAAAGCCTTATGTTGAAAAACTGGGTGTTGTTTGTTGATTCAGACCAAATAAGACATTCCTAGCTGTCTGCTTTAATTTCATTATACTATCATTTTAGCTCCAAACGAGGCCATTTGGCACATGAAGGTCATTCTGGCTTGATGCAATCCAGTTGGCCTCATTCCCTTTTTCCTTCTCCATTGTTGGTTTTATTTTGCTTCAAGCACTTACTTAATTCATTTTTGAAAACTATTACTGAATTTAATTCAACTGTCCTTTTAAGTTATGAATTCCATGTCCTTGCAAAGTCTTCTCCAAACCTTCTCTGTTTCAAGGAAAAGAACAATGTAATCCTGTATCAGAAATTCCTCATCCCTTGTACTATTTTAATAAATCATTTTTATAACCTCTCTAGCTTCCCAAGGTGCATTCCTCTTAATTGGATAGGATAATACAACCACAGCTGAACCAATTTTTTCTTTCTTTTTAATGCCCTCCTTCCACTGGCTTGGGAAACAACTGTTAACCACTATACACTTTTTCTCACTTCTAAAAGCCATTTATTTATGCTGCTACTGGTCCTTTTTATTCTTTTGATCTTCATTTTTGTTCACTAGCTTATTTACCACATTTTATCAAATATTGTAAGCCATCCATGGACACATTAATTGTGTTTCTTTGTTCACCCTTGTTATCTTTTCTAAAATATAAATCAGGTAAGCATGATTTGCTTGTCCATATAAAAGTTCATTTTGTTGCATATTATTGTGTCTAGCAGTTTCCTTACCATTGAAAAAGACTGATTAGTCTATGGTGCTGGGTTCGTCCTTGTATCTTTTTAAACATTTCAAATCCTCTAATCTAGTGGACCATTTCCTGTATGCAAGTGGGATTGTAAGATTGATAGCCTAATTTCCCTCGTCAACCTGGGATGCATTGTATTTACACAGCAGATGACCGATCTACTTTATGTACAGTCTGTTCAGAACCTTGCCTGTACAATTTTAAATGATCAAGTCTGGTATCTTAATCTCTTATTTAGCTGTGATTTTCATAATTGCATCTTTGTAGTAAAGTTAAATGCTAAAGAACATACTTAATATCTCTACCCCTCTTCATGCACCTCCTAGTTGTCCCTAACTGGCCCCACTACACACTTCCTGCTTTTATGTCAATAGAAGACTTTTGGATTCTCTCTTAAATTCACTGCACATCTACTCTCATCTTCCCTTTTTGCTCTATTCTGATCTTACACCCCCCTGATTTTCTATACTCAGTTGTCATTTGTATCATTAACCTTTCTTTTTGCTTCTTCTTTTCTCTAATCTTATCTGGGAAATTCTACCTTTCATTCCTTCAGAAAGGAATGCAACTGATCATAACTGAACAGTCTCCTCTTTGATTCAAATTTCACATTCCACTCTTTAAATTTTAATTAAATATGTTTCTTCCCCCCACCCCCCGCTTTCACTAATCAAACTCCAATGATGCCACAATAGCTGTCCTCTACTGCTTCTTCTTGATCCATTTCAACTAGGACCAAGCTCACCATATTCCTCATTGAATTAGAAACAACCTGTTCTACAATGTTCTGAACAGTTCAAAAACTCTTTCCCATTATGGCCCCAATCTATATTAAGGTAGTTCAACATCCCCATTACCACCATCCTACTGAGTTTTTGCAAGTTGGAATCATAGGAAGTTAATGACACAGGAGGTCACCCATATGTCTGCTAAGCAAGAATAACAACAATTCTACTAGTATCTTCTGGTTGCAGGTTACAGCTCTACAAGTACATGTCCAGGCACTATTTCAAAGTGGTGGGGGTTTCTACCGCAACTCACAGCCAGTGAGTTCCAGACCCACTAGCACCTTCTAGTTCAGAGATCTCAACCTTTTTCTTAATGCCATGGAGCCTTACCATTAACCGAGGATTCTGCAGACTCCAGGTTGGGAACCTCTGTAGTTAAAAATACTTTTTCTCATCTCACTTCTGTTCCTTTCATTAGTACCCAAAAAACTCAGCTTCCTGTTTTTGGCACTTCACAAGGAAAGATGGCCTTCCTATTTATTCTGTTTAAGCCTCTTATAATTTGATACACATAAATTAATTCTCCACTCAGTCTTCTCTGTACCAGCGAAAACAATTTCAACTTTGTTCAATCTTTCCTCAGTGTAGAAATCTTCCAGTGCTGCTAACATCCTTGTATTTCCTCTGTATTCCTTCTATTGCAATCATATATCTTCTGTAATGTAGTGACCAAAACTAAATGCTGTTGTCTAGCAAGTGTTGCAATTCTAGCATAACTACCTTGCCTTTATATGTTATATCTGGGCTAACAAGTGAAGCAATCTGCATGCAGTTCCATTTCTTTTATCTATTTGATCCACTAGCATTAAAGATCTGTGGAAATACGATAGAAAACTGTTCTATGTTTTGTGTTTCTCAATATTCCTCACTTACTGTTTTTCTCTTGTTGCACTCCCCCCGCATACAAAATTCTTTTTGCACTTCTCAGCCCAATTGATCAGACAATCAATATCATTTTGAAAAAGAAAAATTTTGCTCTTGTCAATTACATGGCCAATTTTTTGGTCATCTGCAAAGTTCTTTACAATATTCCCTACATTTAAATCAAGATTATTATTATGCACAACAAAATGCAAGGAACCAAGTACTTGTAGAACCCTGTAACAACCTGTGACTGAGTAAATTTTTGATCCAAATTGCCACTCACCCATAGATTAGTTGGGATTGGTGCTAGTGAAATCAATTCCACCTAATCCACCCTGGCATGCAGGACCTTGCCAAGCCTTGCTGATAGCCATGTACAGTACAACAAAAATCACAGCCCTCATCTATTCTTCTGGTTACCTCCACAAAAAGTTCTATTAAGCCAGTGAGACAAGCCTGTTCCATAACACACCCATTTTGACTGTCCATGTGTATGTTGCCTTTTCAAATGAAGCCATGCCTCACATTGAACAAATTATAATTATCGAGTCCACCACTAAAGTTACACCAAATGATTTATAATTACTTGATTTCCTTCTGCTTCATTTTTTAAACAAAGGATTGCCTAAATTGTACATTCAATGTTCCTGCACCACTCCTGTAGCCAGAGGGAGTTCAAAAATGATACTCTTAATCTAAGATTTTCTCCCATGTTTTTTTTTCCAAGTATCCTAGGGTATATTCCATCCAAGCCTACCGATGTTTCCACTTTCAAAATTGCTACTTTCTCCTTTAATAATTTTTATCACATCCAATTCCTCATGAACTTTTTCCTTATCTACATTATGGGAATAATGCCTCTTGTCTACAATGGTAGCTGCAAAATATTAACTTTGAACCTAATTCACATCTTCTACCTTCACACATAGGTCACCATTTTGTACCCTAATAGGCCAACACTTAGTTGTTCTCTTTCTGTAGATGTAAATATTTATTTGGATATTCTTTGATTTTACCCCCTTGTTTTTTTCTCATCTTGCCTCTTCAATTTGCTAACTTTTCCTTTAATTTCACTCACATGCTTCCCATATTCTTCTTTCCTTTTTATGCAGAACTAAATTGTCATTTTTTGACATTAACTTTTTTTTGCCTTATCCACCCTCAAAGGACATTGTCACCTTGGCAGTAATTGCTTTCTAAATTTGCTCCATTACACCTTTCTCACTTGTTGGCAGTCCGTAGACCACTGCCAGAGAAAACATAAGACCATAAGACATAGGAGCAGAATTAGGCCATCTGGCCCACTGAGTCTGCTCCACCATTCAATCATGGCTGAGCCTTTTTTCTTATCTCTTCCTCAACCCCAGTTCCCGGTCTTCTCCCCATAACCTTTGATGCCATGTCCAATCAAGAATCTATCAATATCTGCCTTAAATACGCCCAATGACCTGGCCTCCACAGCTGCATGTGGCAACAAATTCCACAAATTCACCATCCTTTGGCTAAAGAAATTTCTCCACTTCTCTGTTTAGAAAGGGTGCCCCTCTATCCTGAGGCTATGCCCTTTTGTCCTAGACTCTCCCACCATGGGAGACATCCATTCCACATCTACTCTGTCTAGGCCTTTCAACATTTGAAAGGTTTCAGTGAGATCTCCCCGCATCCTTCTGAATTCTAGTGAGTACAGTTCCTCGTATGATAACCCTTTCATTCCTGGAATCATCCTTGTGAACCTCCTCTGCACCCTCTCCAATGCCAGCACATCTTTTCTAAGATGAGGGGCCCAAAACTGTTCACAATACTCAATGTGAGGCCTCACGAGTGCCTTATAAAGCCTCAGCAGCACTTCCTTGCTCTTATATTCTAGACCTCTTGAAATGAATGCTAACATGACATTTGCCTTCCTCACCATGGATTCAACCTGCAAGTTAACCTTCAGGGTGTTCTGCACAAGGACTCCCAAGTCCCTCTGCATCTCAGATTCCTGGATTTTCTCCCCGCTTAAAATATAGTCCGCACATTTATTTCTACTACCAGAGTGCATGACCAAGCATTTTCCAACATTGTATTTCATTTGCCACTTTCTTGACCACTCTCCTAATCTGTCTAAGCCCTTCTGCATCCTATCTGTTTCCTCAACACTACCTGCCCCTCCACCAATTTTCGTATCATCTGTAAACTTGGCAACAAAGCCATCTATTCCATCATCTAAATCATTTATATACAGCATAAAAAGGAGTGGTCCCAACACCAACCCCTGCGGAATACCACTAGTCACTGGCAGCCAACCAGAAAAGGATCCTTTTATTCCCACTAGCTGCCTCCTACCAATCAGCCAATGCTCTAACCGTGCCAGTTACTTTACTGTAATACTATGGGTTCTTAACTTGGTAAGCAGCCTCATGTGTGGCACCTTGTCAAAGGCCTTCTGAAAGTCCAAATATACAACATCGACTGCATCCCCTTTATCCTACTTGTAAACTGCTCAAAGAATTCCAACACGTTTGTCAGACAGTTTTTTCCCTGAAGTAAACTATGCTGATTTTGCACTATCTTGTCCTGTGTCACCAAGTATTCCCATCACCTCATCATTAACAATTGACTCCAACATCTTCCCAACCACTGAGGTCAGGCTAACTGGTCGATAACTTCCTTTCTGCTACCTTCCTTCTTTCTTAAAGAGTGGAGTGACACTTGTAATTTTCCAATCCTTTGGCACCATGCCAGAGTCCAATGGTTTTTGAAAGATCTTTTCTAATGCCACTGCAATCTCTAACACTACCTCTTTCAGAACTCTAGGATGCAGTTCATCTGGTCTGGGTGACTTATGCACCTTTAGGTCTTTCAGCTTTTTGAGCACCTTCTCTCTTGTAATAGTAACTGCACCCACTTCTCTTCCTTCACACACAACATCAGGCATACTGCTAGTGTCTTCCACAGTGAAGACTGACACAAATACTCATTTAGTTCATCAATCATCTCTTTGTCCCCCGTTATTATTTCTCCTTCCTCATTTTCTAGTGGTCCTATACCCACTCTCATTTGTCTTTTATTTTCAACTTGAAAAAACTTTTACTATCGAATTTGATATTATTTGCTAGCTTGCTTTCATATTTTATCTTTTTCCTGCTAATTTTTTTTTAGTTCTCTCTGTAGGTTTTTTAAAACTTCCCAATCCTCTATCTTCCCACTAACTCTTGCTTTTTGTATGCCCTTTCTTTTGCTTTTACAATAGCTTTGACTTGCCTTGTCAGCCACAGTTGTACTATTTTACCATTTGAGTAGTTCTTCATTTTTGGAATACACATGTCCTGCAGCTTCCTCATTTCTCCCAGAAACACACGCCATTGCTGCTCTGTTGACATCCCTGCCAGCAGCTCCTTCCAATTTACTTCGGTCAGCTCCTCTCTCACACCACTGTAATTTCCCTTACTCCACTGAAATACTGCTACATCAGACTTCACTTTCTCCCTATCAAATTTCAAGTTGAACACAATCATATTGTGATCACTGGTTCCGAAGAGTTATTTTACCTTAAGCTCCCTAATTGCCTCTGGTTCATTACATAACACCCAATCCAGCATAGCTGATTCCCTAGTAGGCTCAATGACAAACTGCTCTAAAAAGCTATTTCTTAGGCATTCAACTAACTCACTCTCTTGAGGTCCATTACCAACTTGATTTTCCCAATCAACCTGCATGTTAAAATCTCCCATGACTACCATAACATTGTCCTTTTGACTCACCTTTTCTATTTCCTTTGTAACCTGTGGTCCACCTCCCAGCCACTGTTGGGAGCCCTGTATATAACTGCCATCAACATCCTTTTACCCTTGCAGTTTCTTACTTCAACCCACAAGGATTCAATACCTACTGATCCTATGTCATATCCTTTCTACTGATTTGATGCCATTCTTTACCAATAGACCCTCACCACCCCCTTTGTCTACCTTCCTATCCCTCTGATATAATGTGTAACCTTGGACATTCAGTTCCCACCTGCAACCATCCTTCAGCTACAATTCTGTGATGGCCACAACATCATACCTGGCAATCTGTAATATTGCAACAAGATCATCCATCTTATTTCTTATATTACGCGCCTTAGATACAACACCTTGAATACCGTGTTTGCTGTCCTTTCTGACTCTGCATCCCTAATGATTTGATACTCAGCCTGTTGGCTACAAATAAGTCCCATCACCTGCCTGCCCTTCCTGACAATCTGACTGCATGCTATCTTTACTTTTTTACCACCCGTCCTTTCCTGAGTCCCTTCACTCCGGTTCCAACCCCCCTACGAAGTTAGTTTAAACCCTCCCCAACAGCTCTAACAAACGTCCCCCTTGGGTTCAGGTGCAACCCACCACTTTTGAACAGGTCATACCTCCCCCAGAAGAGATCCCAATGATCCAAGAACCTGAATCCCTGCCCCCTGCACCAGTTTCTCAGCCACACATTAATCTGCCAAGTCATCCTGTTTCTACCCTCACTGACACGAGGCACAGGCAGCAATCCAGAAATTACTATCCGGGACGTCCCGCTTCTCAGCTTTCTACCTAGCTCTCTAAATTCTCTTTTCAGGACCTCATTGCTTTCCTTCCTATGTCATTGGTACCAATATGTACCAAGACATCTGGCTGCTCCCAGTCCCTCTCCAAAATGTTGTGGACACGATCTGAGACATCCCTGACTCCTAGCACCTGGGAAGCAACATACAATCCGGGCGTCCCATTCGCATCCACAGAACCTCCTGTCTGTTCCCCTCACTATCGAATCCCCTATCACCACTGCTCCCTTCTCTCTCTCTTTCCCTTCTGCACCACGGACCCATGCTCGGTGCCTGTAACCCGGTCGCCATGGCATTCCCCCAGCAGGTCATCCCCCACAAAAGTATCCAAAGCGGTATACTTGTTTTTGAGGGGAATGGCCACAGGAGTGCTCTGCTCTAACTGCCTGTTTCTTTTTCTTCTGACGTTCACCCAGCTACTCGCTTCCTGCAACTATGGGGTGACTCCTTCCCTGTAACTTTGATCAATTAGTCTCAATCAAGTGAATCTCAATTTCTTTCTTAAATCTAACCACATAAATTTAATCGTTTACACTTAAAATACATCCTCTCTCTCTGTAACTACAAAGCTTTCTTGATCTGTAAAGTCACACACCTCCACGTTGTGATTAAACAAAACTGCCGAAGGAACTCAGTGCGTCAAGGCAGCATCTGAAGAAGGAAATGGACAATTGACATTTTGGATTGAGATCCTTCATTTGGAAAAGTGTCCACCATTTGTTTCTTCCTTATCTTTGTTGAATTTATATCCAGGAATAGTAAGTAACCAAAATAACTTCTATTTTAAAACCAGATCTCTGTTACCATTGTAACATTATATCTCACGTGGCTATTTGTACCTGTGGCTCACCAGGTACCTATCCATGGGTACAATAAAGGCAGCAATTTTTTCCTTATTCAGAATTCCTTACCTGGTTCTATATCTCTGCAACTGTCTGTGCATCATAGCTTTTATTTTTACCTGCGTTGCTACACCCTAGTGCCCCTTTCAAGTAGACTAACTGCATCATTCACACCCTCATGAGGATCTTTGCTGTAAACTATTTTGAGATTTAGATGCCAATGTCAGGATTTTCCAACCTTCTTTCTATCTACAGTTGGTGGAATCGCTTCTAATTCCTCAAATCATAGGGACCAATTGAAACGGTTATTATTGTCCCTTTGGCTACTGCTTATCGCAGATTCAGAGATTTAGGATAGAATAAAAATGTGCAATGAAGATAGGACTTATTCATTCTCCCATTTCCCACACACACATTTCCTAGCACTTTGGCACCCTCTGTTGACCAATGAGTCCACAGTTGCAATCTAAACTTGGAATTTTTAAAAAATGTAGGTACATTTATGGCCCGCTCTTGAATAATAAAGTTCTCTCTTTCTTTAAAAAAATCAGTGGTTGTCAATTATTTTGAAATGATCAAAATTTCAAATGGCAAACTATTGAATCAATATCATAAAATAACCTGCCGTTTTAAAAAGCATATTGTGAAGCTAGAAAGTAAGCAATAATGTTAAAAATCAGAGAAATTATGCCAAGTGCAAGTGAATGTTTACTACTCAGACTCTATAAATAGCTCCTAAGTTACTTATTCATGAATTGTAGGTATCACTTACAAAGTTTGGATTGAGGTAAATATCCTACAACAATGTTGCTTGCTCTGACTTCTAGCACTTTGGCCCAGTAACTATTAATATTTCTATGTCAGACAGGTTAATGACTGAATGGAAACTTGCAGGTAAGTAATGTTTCCATGTGCCTGTTCTAGGGTCATATTGTTACCTCTTGTTTGGCAGGTATTGGTGAAAACGTCTTCTGATTGACAGAGGATGGCATACTTTACCACCAACAGATCATGGTTGTGGAGGGGTTAAATACCCAAGAGGGTGGATAGTGTGCCAGTAGAGTAAGTTATCCTAGATCAAGGGTTCCTGATCTGGGGTCTACGGACTCCTTGGATAATGATAAGAGTCCATGGCATAAAAAAGGTTGGGAACCCATGTTGTAGAAAGTGTTCAGCTTCTTAAGTTGCTGTTTGAGCTCTATTTATCTCAGCAGGTGGCATATACTCTGATAAATCCTGAGTTATACTTTGCAAAAGGGGTTCTACCAAGTTATTGGGTAAACACTAGTACTGTAAGCCATGGCCGATTCTGGAGCTTTACAGCTAGTGTGGCATGATGGGCCAGCTGTAAGCAATGTCATAGAGTCTTTTCAACTAAATTGTGTGAAGACTTTTTTTGGTGAGGACCTTAGAAGGAGGCTGAGATGGACCAATCACCTGGCATTTCTGGCTACAAACCTTTGCTCAGGCATATTGGATCCTTCCATCTTTGAAGGTTATGTAATGGAGATGCTGCCTCTCGTGGTCTTGTCCTCATGACAAGATGAATTGAGTTTCACACTTTTGATGTTGAGGGGATGGAAAATTCTGGACCATCTTGCAATATCTACAAGTCCATGGCTTCTGCTCTTAGTTATATCATACAAACCAAATATATTGCTGATATTGTGTTTCCCTATTAGAGTTAATATTTAATTATTTTCCATTAAAATTGCATCAATTTCACTGACAAACATTTTCCCTTTAGTATTTTGAAGGTATACTGTACAAACAACTATACTATTGCATTAAGGTTTACTTCAAAACTTACTTTGATGGTTTGAAGGTGGTAACCTCAAAACAGGTGGTCTGCAAAGAGAAAGTGAATATTAGTACCAATGGTCTTTCAGAACACAGAACATTGAATATTACAGCACAGTACAGGCCCTTCGACCCATGATGTTGTGGAGACCTTTTAAACTACTCTAAGATCAGTCTAACCTTGCTACATAGCCCTCCATTTTTCTATCATGCATATGCCTCTGTAAGAGTTTTTAAATGCCCCTAATGTACCCGCCTCTACCACCACCCCTAGCAGGGCATTCCATGCACCACCACTCTCTATAAAACTATACCTTTGACCTTCTCCCTGTACTTTCCTCCAATCAGATTATAATTATGCCTCATTATTTTAGCCATTTCCACCTTGGGAGAAAAAAGTCTCTGGCTATCCACTTGATCAGTGCTTCTTATCATCTTATATGTCTCTATCAAGTCACCTATCACCCTCCTTCACTACAAAGAAAAATGTCCTAGCTCGCTCAACCTATACTCATAAGACATGCTCTCTAGTCCAAGCCTCTCTAGTGAGGCAAACTGTAAATTGCCTCAGCACTCTGTCTAATGCTTCTGCATCCTTCTTATAATGTGGCAACCGGAACTGAACACAATATTCCAGGAGTGATCTAACCAGTTCTACAGAGCTGCAACACTAACTCATGGCTCTTGAATTCAATCTCCAGACTAATGAAGGCCAACACATATTACGCCTTCTTAACAATCCTATCCACTTGCACTGTAACTTTGAGGAATCTACGAATGTGAATCCCAAGATCCCTCTGTACCTCTACACTGTTAAGAACCCTGCTGTTAACCCTGTATTTGCACTCCAAATTTTAACTTTCCAAGTGAATGACCTCACACTTTTCCGAGTAGAACTCATTCTGCCACTTCTCAGTCCAGCTCTGCATCCTGTCAATGTCCTGTTGCAAACTACGACAACCCTCCGCACTATCCACAACTCCACCAACCTTGTCATTTCAATTGCCATTAAGAACACAACAAATGGAATCTATTTCTTATTAGTTCTAAGTTATTTAGAAATTATTTTTTATAAAGTAGTAAATAAATAGAATAATACTTGGGACCATGTCGTGGCGCAGGCAAAACAGGTGCTTCAGCTGTTGAATGTGAAGGTCGAGGTTTTTCAGGAATCCTGGGCTTATTACCTGAAGGAAAGTATCTCGATCATAAATACAATATCTCTCTGTTAAAGATGTAAGTACACCATAATGAAAATACAGAAACATATAATGGGTTTAAAACAATCTGATTATATTCAATGCAACATATATTGGATATAATTCATTGGCATGTTGCCAATCAATGAATATCCTTGGGAAATTAACAGCTTAAAAATAAACACATTCAAAATGTAGTTATCCTATTACAGCACGGCTAATTGATGAAATACTATTCAGTTCTACAAATGCTTAATATGACCAATTTAATTCTTTAATATTTTGAGAGGAATATTGATTGTTCAATTCAATCTATTAGTTATTAGGACTGCTTAAGGACTTAGAGGAAGAGGGCTCAGATGCATATTTTTCTGAATTTGAATTAAAAGCAAAAGTGAGTAGAAGAATGATAATGATGATAACACACTACACTTGGTCCAAAGACTACAAGCGGACCATTATGTGATGGATTTGCGGTATCGACATGCATTTCAGTTTAGCTACGAAAAGTTACTGGGTTATTTAGCTGGACTGGTGAAAGCTGAAGAGAGCTTTCAAATATAAGTACATTGATGGGATAAAGTGGCGCATGGTGACGTCATCTTCTGGAAAAATGAACAAGGTATACATTCTATAAAAATGCAATGAAGGATGAGATAAGACTTGATGTGAATTCTATAGGCTGCATCTTGCTGGTTACTTATTACCAGTAGTTATAATCCTAAACTGTACTGAGAGATATGTTTACTGGTTTGGGTGCTAGTTGGGGGTGGTTCTTCCATTTATAAACTAGGGGAGTAAGGAGAGATTAGGAAACACTTACATGGAGTATTGTTGAAATAATGATAATGAAATAGGAGCAGGGTAGGCCACTCAGCTCCTCAAGCCTGCCCTGCTATTCAATATGATTATGGGTGGTGGGCCCAAGTATCATCTCTTCTTCAATGACAGTTCCTACAATTCTCAAATTAAAATCAGGAATCCTGAAAGAACTCAGCCCTTCCTGTGAATGGAGACACCGGTCAACATTTCAGGTCGGTTACTCTTTAACTGGTTTCTCTTTTCACAGAAGCTGCCTGACTGGCTGAGCTTCCAATTTCCTCAATTCCCTGATCATTCAAAAAGTCATCTTCCTTTTTAAATACCCCCTCCCAATGATTGAACTGCCACAACCCTCAGGGGTACAGAATTCCAGAGGCTCACCACAGTCTGTGAGAAGTTCCTATTCACCTCCAGTTTTCAAGACCATCCCCTGATGCTGTAACTAAATAGTTTCCTTACAGATTCTCCCACTAGTAGAAACATCTCAATATCTACCTACTTTTCTCCCCGAGGATCTTATATGTTTCAGCAAAATCGAAGATTCAAGGTTTAATGTACATTTATTATCAAAATATGTACACAGAATACAACCCTGAGATTTGTCCCTCCCCAGGCAACCACTCCAAAGAACCTCAAAGAATATACAGTAGATCATTTTAGATTCTTTAGTTGCTTATATTAGGACATATTAGGACATTCTCATCCCCAAAATTAGCTCACTGAATCTCCTTTGGCCTCTAATGTCAGTAAATCCTTTTTACACAGGGGGCCAATATTTTGTACAATATTCCAGGCGTGCCCTATGCATTTGGAACATTTCTAAATTCCAGCCCCCTTGTATTCATGACCAATATGCCACATGCCTTCTTAACAACTTTCTATACTTGCCAGTTAACCTTTTAGCAATTCATCTCAAGAATGACTA
The DNA here is from genome assembly GCF_030028105.1 of Mobula birostris. Taxonomy (NCBI): domain Eukaryota; kingdom Metazoa; phylum Chordata; class Chondrichthyes; order Myliobatiformes; family Myliobatidae; genus Mobula; species Mobula birostris. The sequence goes on from NC_092390.1 coordinate 39,539,944, forward strand.
GATCCCTCTCTACTATGTTTATCTGTAATTTCTCACCATAAATAGCCTACTTTTAGATTCCTTTTACCAAAGTGCACAAATATCACGTGTTTCACATTAAACTTCATTTGCTAAATTTTCGGTCCTTCACCTCAGCTTCTCTCTATCCTGTGGTAAACCATTAGATTCAAAGAAAAAGGACAAGGCAGCGGGGTAGCAGTAAGATTTAGCCAGGTTTAGGCAGAATATTTTCTTTGTGTAGAACTACTTTACGTTTTTGTGACTATTCCTGTTTTTGTGACTTGGTCTTTTAAGTATTCTAGCACTAGCTTTTTCTAAGAATTACAAATTTAAGGCACATTTTCATATTTAGTGAGCAGTTCTTCAAGGGGTTAGATAACATAAAAATTTTTAACATTCTCAGATTACCAGCTACAGGAGAAGGTGTTTTTAAATAGTTAAATCATTCCTACCTTCAGGGTGTGGATGCTCCCTTGGTTCTGCCATTCTCTGTGTCAGTTTAAAAAAATAAAAATGCAATATAAAAGAAAGGAAAGGCAGTGAAACATTAATACTCAAATTACATAAAGTGTGAAATTTTGGGAAAAAATGAAGACATGAAAGTTTGCACACTGCTAGCTATTAAATAGGGCTGTGTACCAAATTGTTAAATCAGCCAAGTGCATAGTCCTGTTTTTAAACTTGTAGATAGAGTGTTTTTGGAATTTACTGTACTTTCATACCTTACATTTATTACCCGGGTACAAAACATCCAATATCCTCAGTATGTTCCAGTTTATAAATAGTAATTGTTAATTTTAACATGACCACTTTGAATTGTCCTGTAATATTACAGAATATTGTTTCTTGTGGACGTGCAAACCTGTGGAATTAAACATGATTTTAACCACAATTTTGATCATTCATTGCAGCATATTTCTTGGATTACAAGTAAAAAAAGTTTTTTTTCTGCATGAGTTGTGGCAGGAACTCCAGGTGACAGAGTGTAGAAGCCCAAATCCTAAGGCATCCCTGCAAGCTTTTACGGTTGGTAGAGCCCTGCCTCAGCTTTGCTGGCTTTCAAATCTATGGATGTTAAACTCCTCTGAATATCTCCCATGGTCAGAAATGTACAAACATGAAGAAAAATGCAAAGTTTGAACTCGAGTTTTAAAATGAAATCGATTAAAACCATTTAACCAACCCAGTGTAAATATAGAGGAATCTCAGCAAGATTAAGCTCTTCCGGTGGTTTCCACTGAGCTTTACATTTTCAAAGATAGTGGAGTCCACTATTGTTAACCAATTCAGGACTTGTGCGGTTTGCCAAAACTGTGCGCAGGTCCTGGGTTTTCTGGCATTTTAGAACTACAGATATTTACCAGATATTTACCCATCAATCTCTTTACTGCCCCTTGGGTCTATCTTGACTAGTTTTTGCTTAGATATTTCTTCTTTCTTATTAGAAAGTTATGACACTTATGAACAAGCTCTATCAATGGATCAACCACCAAGAAGAAATGTTCCTGAAGCTAAAGTAAAGAGCCACTTCTTTTTTTCTTACCGGCTTTGGTAGTGGCCTGCTTGTTGGTTTCCTGTAAAACACAAGATAGAAATGGATGAGTGAGTATATCATATTTGATTACACAAAGGAAACTTCTTTGGACATTCATATGGTCATCCTATGTGTGAAACTAAGGAGCTGTTCCACTTTTATGTCTGGGATATTGTGATAGAAGACATTAGGAATAAAGGACTGCTTTAATTTGGATGTGCCTTTGAGTTCAACCAAACTTAGCTTGCTTCTTTATATGATCTTTCTCTATATGCTCCATTAACCCTAATCAGAATATCTAAACTGCAATGCTTTCTGTAAGCATAGTGCTTAAACTTTTCAAACTTTTGAATTAGTAAATAATTCACAGTTGTGCTCAGTTTAAATAGGGGTAAAATGAGGGTAGTTTATTCGCTCAATCAGTCAATGTTCTTTGCCTGATTCATTATATTTATCAACAACTAGTTGTATTGCACAATGAATTCGCACTTGACTTAACCTCAACATCATTGCCTAATATTCCTTGTTAATCAAACTTTTACATGATGATTCATTTTACCTGATGTCATTGTGGTTCTTATTAAGTTTGCCCTACATTAGCTATTTAGAGTCAGAGTCATAGAAAAGTACAGCACAGAAACAGGCCCTTCAGCCCATCTAGTCCATGTTGAACCATTTAAACTGCCTAATCTGACTGACCTGTAACTTCTCTTTAACATTGGAACTGAGCTCACATGCACCACTTGCACTGGCAGGTCATCCAAATGCTCACAACCCTTTGAGTGAAGAAGTTTCCCCTCATGTTCCCCTTAAACTTCTCATCTTTCACTCTTAACCCATGACCTCTGATTGTAGTTCCATCCAACCTCAGTGGAAAACGCCTGCTTGTATTTACCCTATCTATACCCCTCATATTTTGTATACCTCTAACAAATCTCTCCTCAGTCTTCTACATTCTAAGGAAAAAGTCCTAACCTTTTCAATCTTTTCTTATAACTCAGGTCCGCCAGTCCCGGCAACATCCTTGTAAACTTTCTCTGTACTCTTTCAACCTTGCTTACATCTTTCCTGTAGGTAGGTAACCAAAACTGCACACAATACTCCAAATTAGGCCTCACTAATGTCTTCAACATACTATCCCATCTCCTGTACTCAAGATGACAAACAACAATGGACCCAGCACCGATCCCTGCAGCACTCCGCTAATCACTGGCCTCCAGTCAGAGAGGCAGCCAGCTACTACCACTGTCTGGCTTCTCCGACAAAGCCAATGTCTAATCCAATTTACCACTTCATCTTGAAAGCCAAGTGACTGAACCTTCTTGACCAGCCTCCTCATGCAGGGAGGAGGACCATCATTTCATATTCCGTCTGGGTAGCCTCCAACCTGATGGCATGGACATCAATTTCTCAAACTTCCAGTAATACCCCACCAAATCCCCCTCACCATTACCCATCCCCTTTCCCCTCTCTCACCTCATCTCACCAATCAACTTCCCAGCTCTTTACTTCATCCCTCCCTCTCCAGGTTTCGCCTATCACCTGATGGTTCTCTGCCTCCCCCCCCCCCCACCTTTTAAATCCACTCCTCGGCTTTCTTCCTCCAGTCCTGCCGGAGGGTTTCGGCCCGAAATGTCGACTGTACTTTTTTCCATAGATGCTGCCTGGCCTGCTGAGTTCCTCCAGCATTTTGTGTGTGTTACTCGGATTTCCAGCATCTGCAGATTTTCTCTTGTTTAAGAATGCTGAGGACTGGAGGCAATGTTCCATTCGGGAATCTCGTTCTTGCCCATAAAACTTCCTTTCTATTCCCAAAAGCAATTAATCTCCTATCACCACAGCTCATCTCTTCTCTCCCCCCCTTCCCTTCTGAGCCACAGAGTCAGACACAGTGCCAGAAATCTGACTGCTGTGGCTTTCCTCTGCTAGGCTATCTCCCTCCTCCCACAACAGCATCCAAAGTTGTTGAGGGGGTTGGCCACAGAGGAACTCTGCACGGCCTATTTAACCCCTTTCCCTTGCTTGAATGTCATCCAGTCTTCTGTGTCCTGTGCCTTGGGTGTAACTCCCTCTATGTCCTATCTACCTCCCCCTCAGCCAGCCGAACAATCCAGAGTTCATCCAGTTCCAGCTCCAACTCCTGCAGCTGGATGCACATTTTTCCATGTGTACTGGCACAGCCAGCCGAGCACCCTGTTTCCCATGTTTCTGTACCTTCATCTGCTTTAAATACTGGGCAATTTCCATTCTTGTTGTTGGATTAGTCCCCTTTGCAACCACACGGAGCTAAAGTTGTTCAGATTCCAATAATCATCTGCTCAATGAAATTATTACTAATCTTTTGATGGTTTTGAGTTGATAAATTGTTATGACTTTCAGAGGAAATGCAGCTCAAAATCCCTCAATATTAAATTCTCCTGTTAACCTTCCCATTGTTAGTGAAAATAGCTTCAGTTGTTACAAATTTATTTGTAATTGTGCAATCTCGAGTTTTCATGAACCTGCATTCCCATTGGCTTTATTTTTCTTTCTATAGTGGGATTTTGAAAACTGCTTCTTTGCCTTCATATACTCTCATTTCAAAAGGATGCTGCTGGTGCTGTTTAGGAGATTTGTGTGATTGGAAACAGCTTAACGTAATGAGTCTAACCACATCCATTAGAAGCCCAGTCTATCAAAGTATGTGTTATCATCTCTTCTTTCAGTTAGTCCTGACGAAGGGTCTTGGCCCGAAACGTCGACTATACCTCTTCCTATATAGATGCTGCCTGGCCTGCTGCGTTCACCAGCAATTTTTATGTGTGTTGGTTATCAGTAAGTGTTAGCTTCTTGGAGCCTTTTTCCAGCAAGGTTAGTTAACCTCAATGGGTTAAAGCCCTACTGAGTTTTTTAATAATTCCTTTTATTTTGCACTACTTATTTAATCTCTCTCTCTCTCTCTCTCTCTCTCTCTCTCTCTCTCTCTCTCTCTCTCTCTCTCTCTCTCTCTCTCTCTCTCTCTATATATATATATATATATATATATATATACACACACACTTACTATAATTCAGTTTTTTTCTATTATCATGTATCGCAGGGTACTCTGCTGCAAAGTCAACAAGTCTCACAACATATGCCAGTGATATTAAACCTGATTCTGAAGTTCAAGTTTAATTGTTATTCAACCAAACATGAATACCCACGAATACAAGCAAATGAAACAGCATTACTCAAGTGGTTAAGGCATTGGACTAGCGACCTGAAGGTCGTGAGTTCGAGCCCCAGCCGAGGCGACATGTATTGTGTCCTTGAGCAAGGCACTTAATCACACATTGCTCTGTGACGACACTGGTGCCAAGCTGTATTGGTCCTAATGCCCTTCCCTTGGACAACATTGGTGTCGTGGAGAGGGGAGACTTGCAGCATGGGCAACTGCTGGTCTTCCATACAACCTTGCCCAGGCCTGCGCCCTGGAGAGTGAAGACTTTCCAGGTGCAGATCCATGATCTCGCAAGACTAACGGATGCCTTTAACTCAGGGGTAAGGTGCAAACCACAGTACCAACAGTCGTGCACAGCACAAGGCACTGCCAACACATATAAGACAGCAATCACATGTAAGATATCAGTAAAATACAGTCACACAAAAAAAAATGTAGACCAAGACCCTAAGTCCATGAATGTTGCAGTAGTTTGCAGTCAAACTCAATATGGCATGTCTTCTGCCAAGTGAACACTAGGGGGCAGCAATGACTCCAGTTTGTAGAGGTTTGGCTCTACATTGCGACAGCACTTTGCACAATTCATGTACAGCATTCTGTCAAACTTGGATGAAGTGATCAGCTCTATCAATATGCACCCTCAACATGATGGATGGAGCCAGTCATGAGCTTCCCTGAGCCAATTTTAGATGGCTACCACTCTAACCCTGAATGTCTTCTAAGGCACCAATCGCTGCTCCAATTGTCCTCATACATCCACAGAACCATAAGACCATTAGGCATAGGAGCAGAATTAGGCCATTCAGCCCATCGAGTCTGCTCTGCCATTCCATCATGGTTGATCCCATCAAATATGTTACTTCATCAACAACTTATCCCTAGAGAAATATAACCTATCAAGTATTTTCCATATGCCCTATTTATCTCTCTCCCACCGTTCTACAAATTAAAGCTAATTTGTTTTCTCTCTTTCCCAGCTCTGAAGGCTTTTTGATCTGAAATGTTAATTGTATTCTCCTTCTATCAATGATGCCTAACTGCTAACTCTTTTTCGCTTTCAGTTTCAAAATTCTAACATTTTCAGATTTTAATAGTTTGAGCAATTTTAAAATACATTGCCTAATTTTACAAGTGTTTCTTTATTTGTTTATAGTTCTGTGTACTTGCTTGGGGTTTGAAATTTGGCCCAATTTAAGTAATTTAATAGTTTTGATGTAAAAGAGATAAGAGAACAAAAATGCTGGAAAGACTTAGCAGATCAGACAGCATCTATGGAGAAAGAAACTACTAGCCTTTCATGTCAGTTTCCTTCAAAGCACTTCCTGCTTTAATCCTACAATTGCACCTTTTACATGGTGGAAGTGCCAGGTCTCTAGGGTCGATACCATAGAGGTTGAAGTACAAGACGTTATAGGGCAATGGTGTTTAGGTCAATGGCCATACATCAGAATTAGATCCTGTTGTAACTGTAGTGCTTTTGTTCCTGGTTCAGATTTTCATCATCCACAGCACATGCTTTTATATAACAGTGAAGGAACTATTTGATCTGGGGGATTTAAAATGGTCTTCAGATGTTGTTAACTTACAGTTCCCTCTGTGGTGGTATCGGCATTTCTGGTATGCTAGCTGTTCTGGAATCCTCTGTACTACCAGATGAATCACCTAGATTATTAAAGTAGGAAAAATATAATTAAGAGATCTAAAAAGTACTTCTTATTATTAAAGTCCAACTAGTTAAGTAGTGTGCTTTGCAGGACAACGTTTTTAACGCTAGAATGGGATCAGTAAAATCTGAATCCCAAATGTCTATGTTACAATACGTGGGTTATGACCAAGGTAAAAATGACTGGAGTCACTTAGCACTTTCATGCAGGGGTACTTATTCCATGCATCAAAATTCAAACGTACAAAAATTAGCAAAAATAGTGAAAATAAAACTGCCAATATTTACAAAAAGGTATCTACCAGAAAACATAAACTAACACATTAAAACATATACAGCTCTTCTGAAACACTGCTGTCAACTTGCTTTGCAATCAACCATCATGTTATCAATATGCCAGTCACATTCTTCACTATACAGAGAAATAGTTAATCCTATACAATGTAGCTGTAAGTGTTTCTTCTACTCTAGTTATTCTAAATGATAGACTTTTAACCTCAGCCTTATTGCATGAGGACAGAGTCACATAGTTATTTTTTTTTAAAAAACAAAAATGCTTCTAGCTCTCCCCACAGTGAACCATCTGCTCTAGGCTGGTGAAAAGAGGCAAACGACTGATTCCAGCAAAGTCAAAATGGCTGTTCTGTACGCTGAGCAGCAGCATGAGAAAATAAATTCATCCTGAATCCTGGAAGCAGAATTGGGATATGGAAATTTAATTGAAAGCTAATCAGTGCCGTAGTTATCTGTCTGAGGAAGTCTAACATAAAGCTGATGAGCCTGGCTGTGTTTAACAGCACCAAGACACCTTAACGCCAGCGTGCCTGCTACTTGCAACACAATAAGTCTGATAAGTTACTCTCAGGTTGGCTCAGTAATTTACACTGATTGTATCTGGTTGGAGATCTTCCATAAACTTTCCTGGATTAAGCATATTCTTAAAGTTCTGACCAGATTAATATTTTGTGTATGTTTTAGGTTAAATAATAAATTTAATATAAAGGTATTAACAGTACAAACACTTTTCATAATTTATTTTTTTTAGTCCTGACTACCTTTATTACATTTACTGAGTTAAAAAACCTTTGAAGGAGGGTTCCCAAATGAGTTTAAACAAGAATTGTGCACCTAGGTGTTTGGAGAAGTCACCCAGACTTGTTCTCTTTTGTAAAACACTTCAGCATGCCCTTTTGCCAGAATGCCTCCTTCTCTCTCCCCAACTGTTTTTAAAATGAGTTGAAACTGTGGTCGGCAGCAGAAAAGAGCCCATTACTTCTCTTTACATAAAACATTCAATAAAAGAACACACGGTCTCATTTACGTACTTTATATCCTTGCACTAAAACATTAAAATGTCATAAATTGCCCTCTGTATCTTGTTTGGTATACAAAACAACTACATAAACTACAGCATTAGCTAAACTGTTCCTGTAATTATATTTACCCTTCTGTTTGTTTATCCAGGGCATCCATCTTCACTAATTTTTATACTTAATTGCCAACCATCCCATAAGAAAGCAAGGAATGAGAAACGATTTTAGTGATTTTACGGGTTCCCTCATCTATTTCATTCATAAGGGGAGTTGTCTTAGTACCTTGGAAAACTGAGAATAAGTAATTATACATCGGCCAGTTTCACTCACACAAGTTGGACCAAAATAGCAAGTTTCCAAAATACAAGTTTTCCAATATGACCTTAAAACTGTTCACTCGTAACCTCCTCATTCATCACATTCAATTTACATTCATTGTAACCACTGTTCCTTTTTTTCAGTTCTTGATTCACTTTTATTTTAAATTGGTTTCTTTCCCTGGACAGCAGCTTCGGACATGGCGTCTATTGGAAACCCTATCACACAACTTATACCTCAACAATAACAGCCACCATCGCACCTCCTAAAGTAGAGCAGTTCTTTCTACTTTGATTAACCGTGCACGCACTATTTTAGACCCGGAGAGTCTCCATGAGGAAATAAGACAATTATGCATGATGTTTCTACAGAACGGCTACAAGGTGAAGGAAATCAATTGGGCCCTTAAACGGGGCAATGGGAAAAAAACAGTGGTCGCCTGCTTCAAGGAGCATAGAAGGTATATTCATTTGGGTTTCCCGGAGAAATTGACGGTAGCAGAACATCACATTCGCAATGGCCATAGGATTGACTTTGATGGCACAAAACTACCATGCCGTGCTGAAGCCTTTTGGGACTGCCTGGTGAAAGAAGACATTGAAATAAAACTAGAGGAAAGTCTCACTCTGAGTGAGAACTGGAATTCAATTGTAAGCAAGGTGGGACAGCAGAAACCTGATTGGATGAGGACTAACCAATCAGGAGGGGCAGACGATGGGGGCATAAATACCATCTGACTAGATATGCCCAGGCATCATCTCTGATGAAGATGGCAGAGCTTGTGATCAAAACGTCAGTTAAAATTGATACTTGTACCTGGCTGGAAGTCCGAGAAGAGATAACTTGTACTTAGAAATAAGGCTTGGCATTGTCTTCCATGCATGCATTTCAAAAACACAAAGACAGGCTGTATTTAAAGTAAATTATTACCAAAATAAAATGACTACTAACTTGGTTCAGGGTCACAAACTTCATATTCCTCTTCATTATCATCCTGCAAAAATATTAGACAGCCACTTTCATTTTAATTTTTGTCCATATATTTCAATGTAAATCAAATGGTACATTGTTAACGAAATATTGCTTACTGTTTTAGCATGTAAAGATCACATAAAATGAATATTCTCCATGCAGTCATGTACTTTCTTAAACAATATTTCCACTTAATAAAAATGATGTAGATCATCTTGGTAGGCAGTATGATAGAGATGGTCTTCATGGACTTCAGTAAGTGTCTTGACAGGGTCCAGAAGGCACCCCTCCAAAAGGACCACAACCTTGTCGTGGTTTGGAGGCTTGTGTGCCTCAGTGACCCAGACAGCTATGTTGGCTGGAGTCAAAAATTTATGGTTTGGCTCTTGGTAGGGTCACTCATGCCAAACAGGTCAAAGGATAGAGGAGAGTCTATGAGTGGTCTACCAGGTTCAGGGGCTCAGTTCAGGGCTAACAACCCTGACTGGCAGAACAAAATTGTTACGGAAACAGCAATGAAGAGTCCTTCTACATCTGAGTGCGACAGTATTCCTGAGTCTCCAGCTGGGACTTGCATGACTGACAGTAGTGAAAACTGAGAGGAAGCCTCTGACATGATGAAGGAAACCCAGAACATGGCCAGATGAAGGGGGCAGCCCTAAACACCAGCGGCATAACAGGAGTAAGTAAGAAGGCATAGGGTATGTTGATAAACTGCACCTAAAGTTGAATGGGTGAGAGGAAGCAGAAGGTAGTGGATGGAATGATGTACCAGAAGGATTGGCACTGGAACCTTTGATGTTTGTAATAGTATTATCTATGATTTGTCTTGGAACGTTGGTGGTTTGATTCTTAAGTACGTGGACAATACAAACATTATTGGGAGTTATAGATTGTGAGGAAGGATGTTTAAGGGACACGCTGGAACATAGACCAGTTGGAAGGTTGGGTAGAGCAGTGGCAGATGGACTTCAATCCAGACAAGTGTGGTGCACTTGGTCAGTCAGCTTCCAGTAGGACATACAAAGTAAACGGGAGGGACCTTAGTAGTGTTGATATACAGAGGAACCTTGGGATGCAAATCCATTGCTCACTGAAAGTGGCACCACAGGTGAATAGGGTAGTGATGTCTGGCATTGAGTTTTAAGAGTTGAGGTGTCATATTGTAACTGTACAACATGATTTGACCACATTTTGAATACAGTTGTTTCTGCACTACAGAAAGGAAGTGTAACAATACAGAGAGTGCAGAAGAAATCCATCAGGATGTTACATAGAATGGATTGGATAGATTGGTTTCAAGGCCGGGTTTATTCTCACTGCATGTAGGAAGATGTAGACTGAGAGGGAACTTTACAGATGTTTATAAAATTCTCTGGTGCACAGTTAGTTTTTTTTGGCGGAAGGAGGAGTCTGGAACTAGAGGTCACAGGTTTAAGGTGACAGAGGAGAAGTTTAAAGGAGATCTGAGGAACAGGTCTTTCACACTGAAGGTGGTGCTTATTTGGAATGAGCTGCCAGAGGTGGCGCTAGAGACAAAGGGGCATAAGGCTGATTTATACTTTTGTGTCAACTCTACGCTGTAACCTACGCAAGTGGCCAACGTGCGTTGTGAACATTTACACTTGTGCATTGGTGTGTCTGCACCGCTCTGCAATTTGGGCACGACATGCATGCGCACACACCTGCCCATGCAAGGCTTCATGGTCATGGTAGGCTTTCTCAGGGTAAACAAGTTTAAAGCGAGCGTCCTTCTTCGTAATAGCGAAATGTGTCCTCCATAATTTCGGAGGTCTGTAAAGCTTTATGCAAAGCATTGCAGCCAGAGTTCCTTCCCTGCCCTTCAGTCGCCCAATGGGAAGCTATTGCAGCGTCGGAGGAAATGCGATGCTACCATGCAGACCAATCACAGTTGTTGCAGTCTGCGTTGCCGCGACGCGTAGTTACATTTTGGGAGAGGTGCATGTCAGGCTACAGCGTAGGGATCCGCGTAGGCTCTGTGTAGGGTTTGCGGTGACGCCGTATCTACGGCGTCAATTTGTCGCAGAAGTATAAATCAGCCTTTAGTGCAGGCAAATGGTATCAGAGTACATAGGCAGGGCTGGACTTTAGGCAGGGCTAGGCTGAGCTGCAGCCCAGGGGCCAGAGCCGCAGAGGGGCCCAAAGTAGGTAGCTATCATCATGGCAGACAAAAAAAATACGGGTGGAGCACAGAGAGGGAAAAAGAAACAAGAAAAAGAGGACCGTGAGAAAGAAGCATAAAAAAGACATTGAAATTGACAGAATTTTTTAAACCTGTTCTCGATGATGCAGCAGTACATCGCTCTTGTTACAGTCTGAGACCGGTGGACAAATGGAGACTTGTTCAACAGTTAGCGCTAGCACCAGCGTTAGCACAGGACCACTGTCCTTGCCACAGTCAGCAGCTAACGTTGAAGAGGCAGAGAGCAAGACTTTGGTATTCCCAACCACAGAGGCCTCCAAACAACCAAGTCAGGTCGCCATTAATGTTAACATTACCGCTACTGGGGATCCTTACAGCACTGATCCTGCTCGCTGGGGAAAGGAAACGTTAGATGATTCAGTCCGAGCGTACTGGGCTAAGAAAGGGCCGGAGTCCTGCCAGAATAAGGATGTGGATATCAAAGCTTGGGAACGAGTTTACAAACAGCAGAGATGTATTTTCCTCCAAATTTCACTTCAAACGCAAGCTGGTAAATGGTGAGTACAATATCAAGGCGATGGCTCTTATATTCCCCTTCCACTGGCTGTGTGTTTTGTTTTGCCGCATCTTCAGTGATGGTAACTGTCAGTCCATCTTCCAAACTGGCTTTAGCAACTGGAAACATGCCGCTGAGCGCATAGGAGAGCATGAAAATAGTGAACACCACAGGAAAACGATACTGACCTACATTACACTGGCGTCTGACAGCGGAAGAATTGATATAGAACTGCAAAAACAGTTCGAGTCGGAGTGTGTCTACTGGACCAATGTATCGAGAAGAGTGTTGGTGGTTGTGAAGTTTTGGGTCGAGAGAGGACTGGCTATCCTAGGCTCCAGTGACATATTTGGCAGGCCTGATAACGGCAACTACATAGGCTCGGATCCACAATGGGACAGGACAGGCTGAGTCATCTTACTCTGATGTCACTTGAAAGTGATCTTGTTTGGAAACTGGATTTTAGTGATCTGATCAAAGACCTTGCTGTGAAGAAATCCAGAAGAACTAGGCTTTAATTTTGAAAAACAAGCATCTAACTTTGTAAATATCTAGGCTTGTGTGTCAGTGCTGTTCCTGTTTTTGTGGCAACAAGCTAATAGTTGACTGTTTACAAACTTAGTAAGTAATAAGCAGTCTTTACTCAGCAAGCCACACAGTACAGCAATAGGTTAGTATGTGCTCGATCTCATTTTTCAAAACGATTGTTAGAGTATTGTCAAGTTTCCTAGTTTGCCATAGTGCCATCTCTCTTGGCCTTTTTGTCTCTCGTTTCCATTTTATTTTCTCAGAACACACGGTTGAGAAAAATACCCAGATAAAAATGCTTTGGCATTGTTTGAGAAATAAGGCCTATGGTATGTGCAGCAATAGCTAAATAACGATTTAAGATTGGGTACATCATACTTCGTCTCCCTCATAACTTTACTAAGCCAACTAAGCCTAGGTCAATTTTTGAGTGCTTTAGATGCTGTCCTTCAAACTAAGAATCTGCATTACTTTCTGTCCTCACTCTTAAGGCCTGTAAGTTTATAGCCTACGTATTGTACTAAACCAATGTCTTGGTCCACAGCTTTGATATGTAGACCAGAACGACCTTTGCTCTTGTTCTTGCCTTTTTTTTGCTTGGTACAGCAGCATTTTACGGTGTCAGGAGGGGCCCATCAGGGCCTCCAGCCCAGGGGCCCCGGCCCTGTATATAGGCGTCAAGATTTGCATGGATGAGTGAGCTAAAGGAGGCCATTTCTATGTTGCACTATCCTATGACTTCATAATTCTAATCCAGTCTTTGCATAGATCTGCATCCAAGATCAAGATTGAGATCTTTTTTGCTCTGTGTGATTACACTATTGTTGGACAACATTGTTTCATCTTCTACTCTAATATGGGTGTTTATTCACTTGAATTATTCTGCTTATAAAGGGAAGAAAAATGTAATCCTTTGTTAAACATTGAAACTTACAGGTCTCAAAATGGGTGGTTTTCTGTTCAGCGGTGATTCTTTCCTGGAAGAGAACAAGAATGTTGAAGAACACGTAAAACTGCAATGTTAAAGGTCTGACAACCTGCAATCAATGCTAAAAGTGACAAATAGGCTGGGATTGATGTGCATGGCGTTACTGTTTGATACGGGTCACGCACTAAGAATTGCCTACAGCTGAAAGAAAGATTAAGTAGTTATCAGGAGTAATATAGTTATCTGCTTTCCTTCAAGTTTTATGAATTTTGTGATTTTACAGTACTAATCCTGAAGCTGGGAATGGAATATTATGATATCCAGTGTCATTGTCACACACTTGCAGATTAAACAATCCCTTTTACAGAGACCATAATTCCAACATCAAAATATCATTCCTTTTGGACAAATAGGGAATTACCTACTATCAATTCCTGTGAAAATAAAAGTTATTGTTGCTGAATATAACATTCCTTTATCCTCTGATTTAATATGGCTTAATGTTAGGGCATCAGGGAGATTAAATTAAACACAGCTTTGTATTTTTGAGTCATGCCTTAATTATGTGCATTGAAAGCTCTTTGCTAAATATAAGGTTCAGTGTCCATGCAGGAAGAGCGAGAACAAAATTAGTCAATGTTATTAAATATATACTATAATTCTTTTACAGCTGACATATATGACCTAGTCCATCACAGACAAAGTCCTGCCCACCATTAAAAACGTCTACAAGCAGCACTGCCAAAAAAGAGCAGCGACCATCATCAAGGACGGCACTCGTTCAGCCCATGCTCTTTTCTCGCTGCTGCCATTGGGTAGGACGTACAGAAGCCTTGGATTCCTAGTTCAGGAACAGTTATTACCCTTCAACCATCAGGTTCCTGAACCTGTGTGGATAACTTCACTCAACTCTACTCTGAACTGATTCCACAAACTATAGATTCACTTTCAGGGACTTTACTACTTATGTTTTTAGTATCTATCTATCTATCTATTTATTTATAATTACTTATTGTATTTGCAGTTTATCTTCTTTTGCATATTGTGTTTTTGTCAGTTTGTGTGTAGTTTTCATTGATTCTACTGTGAATCCTGCAAGAAAGTGAGTATCAAGGTAGTATATGAGATCATGTACACTCAGTAGCCACCTTATTAGGAACAGGAGTGAAACCCAGTGTGGTTGTCTGCTGCTGTAGCCCATCCAGTTTAACGTTTGACATGTTGTGCATTCAGAAATGTTCTTCTGAACATTGTTGTTGTAATGCATAATTATCTAGGTTACTGTCACCTCCCTGTCAGTTCGAACCAGTCTGGCCATTCTCCTGTGACCCCTGATCACTTTCCTGTGACCTCTCTCATTAATAAGGCATTTCTGCCCATAGAACTGCCGCTCACTGGATGATTTCTGTTTCTTATGCCATTTTCTATAAACACTGGAGACAGTTGCGTATGAGATTGACGGGAGATCAGGAATTTCCAAGATACTCAAACCACCCCATCTGGTACCCACATTCATTCCATGGTCAAAATCACTTACATCACATTCATTACATACTTTGATAATAAATTTACTTTGAGCTCTCATGGCTGATTTATTTCATTAAAAAGCATAGTACTTCATTCATTACTTTCAAATAATTTAATGAACATTTGGAGGCCAAATGATGACGTTAATTTTCAAGTAAACTATTTCAAATGAAATTCTGGAGTACTAGTTTCATGGCTGTGATGAGCAAAAGAAGACATTCTGAGGGATTTGGTCATCTGTAACTCAATTGATTAATCCATTATGCATCATCGGTAGTGCAATGCATTTGCAACTAATTGTGAACATCCAAAATTTCAGTTCTCTCCTTTTCTAATCCACTGCCAAACAGTTACCACGTAACTGGAAATCTTTCTGCTATTTCCACCCTTCCTTTATTTCTCTGGCAATTTGTAAAGTTCAATTTCAGGCCATTTAATTAATTTTTTAAAATATTTCCTGTGCTAATTTCCTGCCCCCTAGTTGACCTATGATTCATTTGTTCCTTAATGTACCACACTATAGCGAGCTGATGCATTGCTGGTTCCCACATGAGCCATTTGGATACTTAGGCAAGCAAAGTGTTAACAAAAAATGGGTACCTGGATACTTCCGGTGTTGTGGCCAATTTCGGGAACGAGCGAGGGAGTAATCCTGGGGTTCCTGTTCCTGTAGATCCGGGTTTAGGAAGTTGTGGCTTGGGTCTTGAAGTAGAAATGAGGAATTGATCTAATTAGAACCTTAAAGCAAATCATGAGTGAAGAGAATCTTGTAACACTGTTGATGAAGCATGCAATGTAAACTGGACGTACTCTTGGGAGCAGTTTTGTTAGGGTCAGCACTGCTTAGGAATTGGGGTACTTAAGACTGATGGGATTTCCAGGGATTTTTGGCTTTCTCAAGAGAGATGACAGGAACATGGCAAAATGTCCTCCAGAAGAGAGGGTCAATTTCCAACATTCCTGCTTCATTTTTCTGCAGTTTGAACAGTGCGCTGAGAAATGCTTAGGAAAACTGTAAGATAAGCACGTGTCCACCATTGCAACCCCAACACCTCTGCCCCCATTATTGATCAGAGAATTGGTGAGAGGCATGCAAACGCTCTCTGCAGTCTCTTTGCCATTTGTCTGCAATGGTTGAAGAACAGCCTTTGGAAAGGGCCAACATTTCCATCGTTGCTATGGCTGTGTGTCTCTCCTCACTTCTCCAAGAAGTTTCCAGGTGGGGTGCATGTTTGTTAAAAAATCAATATCGTGACCATTTTTCCTATGTAATCTAATAGAGCATCAAGCACCATCCCCTTCCCTGCAATGCACAGTGGATTCTGTTTAATTGGGCCATTTGGTTAGACAGGGTAGCCACTTATTTGGGTCAACTCTTAAAGAACAAAAACAAATCTTGAAAATAGCCAGGATTCCCCTTGTTTATTTGGGAGACTATGCCATTTAATTGGAACAAGAAATTGTTGCCAAACCGTTTCTAACTGGTGTCAGTTGTGTGCACATCGCGTTGCCAATTGACACCATGCCATGCTTAAAGCAAACAGTTTTTAAATAGGGTCACTTGCGTATTTATGTTTCTTAATTGTACGTGATTTTTTTGTGTTCTATCGCTGAGCAGCAGAAAACCATCTGATTGGCCTGTCAGAGTTCTATCTGATTTTTGTCACTGATAGTTGGAGATTACTAAGGAGTAAGACAATACAGAATTGTTTTGCTCACTACAGTTTCAAGCTTTCAGGCTTGGAGATGCCAGAAACAGCCGGGAGTGAAAATGAAACTATTTCACTACTTCAGCAAGTTAGGAACTACGAAGAATTTGAAGGTAATGAAAATCATCTTGAATTTTACAATGAAAATGAAGATTTGGAGGATGCAACCATCAAAGGCATTGTTTGAAGGCACTAGGTGTCTGTACCTATGATTTTGTTCATATACAGTAACCAAAAGAACACGGCAGCAAACCCTGGATTGATTCTTCCATTGACAATAACTAGGAACGACTGCACAGTGTTATAGTACTTCAGTAACTTTGGTAGTGCTCCAATTTGTCCTGCATTTCATTTAAATACATAATTTGTTACTCAGTTGAGTCTTTCTTTATACCTTCTTAACTATTTCGATGAAACTTCAGCTAATTGGGGCAACTGCTTAATTGGGCCAAAATGTGATCGTCCCAATGTGTCCCAATGTTTTCTATATTTTGACCAGTTTGAGCTTGCATGAATGTTAACCAAAATTATTCTTTGAAACAAGGAAACCTCTCTTTTCCAAGAAAAAGAGGAAATGAAACCAAAAACAGCTGTTAAGACAACAGTTACAGTAAAACCTTGGATCAGAATTCAGGTAATTATTTAGAATTGGTCAATATAAAACGTAGTGATGGTGGATGAAGCAGTTTTGAAGTGGCCATTTGAGGGCGCTCTTATACAAATAACAAGCAGAAAGCAACACTATTAATGGACGGGTGTTATCTGGGACAGACATAAAGCATGTGGAATTCACCTGGATGAAGTAAAAGACTGCACTCTCACTATAACAAATATTTGCAATTCATTTAGGACGATGGATGTGGAATTCACTTCACAACTGAGTAATAAGACTTTTCTTAAAAACTTTATGTTGAATTCTTGAACAATACAGGTTGGCTCCAAAAACTAAATATGAATTTGTGAGTTCACTGATCCTATAATGGAACAAGTCTAACCAGAAGAAGATAATCTTTTGCCATGTCTTGAGTAATCATATCATTGTAAAAGTGATGGCTAATTCATCTCCATTAATGAGTAGCTATTTCATTTTATTCTGCAGATACATTATTTGTAACATTTTACATGCAAATATTAAGAAAACTTGAACAAAAATAAATTTTAAAAATTGGTACTGAACATTAATGTTAATAACATCTCTGAAATTCTGCAGGTCTTTCCAATGCATTCCCAGAATAAAACTACTGCCTCTCAGGGGAGTATAATTTGTGGGAAAGCTCCAACAGCCTGAAACACTGTTCTATGTACGACCGAGGTTGTGTGTGTACTTGCATCACGTTTGGTATCTGCCTTGGCTTCTCATGACAGTTCGAATTCTGGCAATAACAACACCAGCAGCCCCAGTCTTGTACAGATCTAGGGCCACTGCTGGGAAAAAATTCCTTCACTGTGGGTGAATTGATCACTTTACACATTGCACACAGTAATAGCAGTAATAACCAAGCACTGGTTACAACTGGTTACAATTTTACTTGTGTCATACCTGAACATCGGTGGTGAAGGCTCCTGAGGAGAAAAGGACAAATTGATTTTCAAATTAGATTAAGAAAATGATTAAAGAAACACTTAATTGGTATGCAAGCTTATTTTACAAATTACAGAAAGTTTAAGTTACAATAAACAGGTAATATGAACCAACAGAGTAATTAGGGAAAAATGAAAAGCCACAGGTGCTTAAAATCATAGAATCATAGAAACCTGTAACACATTACAGGCCCTTCAGCCCACAACGTTGTACCGACCATATAACCTACTCTAGAAACTGTCTAGAATTACCCTTCCGCATAGCCCTCTATTTTCTAAGCTCCATGTACCTATCTAAGAGTCTCTAAAAAGGTCCTATTGTATCCACATCCACCTCTGCCGTTGGCAGTGCATTCCACACACCCACCTCTCTGTGTGGAAAAACTTACCCCTGACATCCCCCCAGTACCTACTTCCAAGCACCTTAAAGCTATGCCCCCTTGTGTTAGCCATTCCAGCCCTGGGAGAAAGCCTCTGGCTATCCACACGGTCAATGCCTCTCATTATCTTATACATCCGAAACCTGAATGTGAAACAGGAAATTCTGTACATACTCAGTAGGTTAGGTAGCATATTTGGACAGAGAAAATCAGAACTAACACTTCACATCAAAAATAAGCTGCTGGAAGAACTCTGCTGGTGAAGCAGCAGCTCTGCAGGCAAAGGATGGTTGACCTTTCGGTTTGGAACCCTGCGTCAGGACTGAGGGTGGAGGAGGAGGGGGGTATCCTGGCCATCTCCCCTCTACACTTTCAGTCCTGAGGCAGGGTCTTGACCCGAAACATCAACCATCCCCTTGCCTCCTCAGCTACTGCTTGGTGCGCTGAGTTCTTCCAGCAGCTTACTTCTAGATTCCAGCACTGTGTTCTCTTGTGTCTCTCAGGGTGATGACCTTTCATCAGCGTTGGACTAACCATTCTGTTGGCACACCCCGTTCACGACTCATTACGCTGCCTCAGGTGGGGAAGCCCAACCTGAGGACTGATGGGCATCTTTATTCTGTATATTTGGACACACATCACGGTAACAAGCCTTTCCAGCCAAACTACACCCACGTGACCAATTAACTTACTAACCCGTACGTCTTTGGGATGTGGGAGAAAACCCATGCGGTCACGGGGATAACGTGCAAACCTTACAGTGGCGGGAATTGAACCTAGACCGCTGGCGCTGTAGTAGTGTTATGCTGATATGTCACCGTGACGCTACTGATGGGCGTTTAATTCCTGATAAACCTGCTTAGGGCTGCCCAGTGGTGTCCGTCTTCTTGGAGAAGCAGGATGGTGGCATTGGATCAGTGACCTTGCAGAATCTGCCTGATCCAGCAGCAGCTGCGCAGGCGGTCACGAAGAGCAAGGAATTAGAGGAAATCGATGGTGACCGTATTTGGAACGTATCCACATTACAACAGCATGGACGCGCTACGATGGCGCCAGAATCTGTGGCGACACTTGTGGGCTCCCTCCCGCGCATCCCAAGGTTGCGTTGGTTGTTAACGCAAATGACACATTTCACTGTGTGTCTCGATGTACAAGTGATAAGCAAATGCATCTGAGCCTGAGTAAAGGAGAACAGACAACTGTGGCTGCAAATTAACTACCTCCCTTTGTTCTTGTACTGCTGGGTGGAGGACACCATGTGGTAACATGTACAGAATTACAGAATCCCTTCTGGGTAGAAAACCCTAAGGATTCCTTTGAACCATCCCTGAACTGTTGCCTCTCCTTGCTGAACTTCACACGTGGAGTTGCTGGAGCACAGGTAACCCCATCCTGAGTCCCGCTGTGAGATCTCGACACGAGACATTGACAATTCCTTTCCTCTCACAGATGCTGCTCAATCCACTGAGTTCTTCCAGTGGGCTGTTTGTTGCTCCAGATTCCAGCATTTGCAGTCGCTTGATTCCCTACAAATAAACCTATCTAATTCTGGTTATTCTCTCCAGGTGGAAGTAAGGTCACGTCAGAATGTCTAATGCCGGAAGTGGAATTTCAGGACATGACATGTTAAAGCAACTTTTCTATAAGTTTTCAATATCATTCAGACTAACTTTTCAAAAACTTACCGTTTCATCTGGAACTTCATACACATCTATGAGAGGAGGACACATATTAAAAATAAGATAAGCAGCAAATACATTAAGATGTTTCTTAAATTTGAAATATTTCAAGTTTGTTTATTGCATGTTGATGTTTGCATTTATGAGTCAGATTTGCCATTTCAAATTCGACTTTACATCAACTCACAGTGGCAATTTTGTTAAAATAATAGATGCTCTCGGCACATCATTATTCTGTGATTATGGAAAGAAATATAAAATTTCAAATATCAAATGCTGGAATAAATGAATCCCTTCTGCCTACGCAATGCCCATATCCATTCATGCCCCTTTCTAAGGGCCTCTTAAGCACCCCTATCATATTTGGCTCCAGCACCACCCCAGGTAGTGCATTCCAGGTAACGACCACTCCCTGCAAAAACCTGCCCCTCACACCTCGTATGAACTTGTCCCCCTCTCGCCTTAAATGCATACCACAGAGACTGAAGTGTCTCTTAGCCGGGATTTGCTTAAGTTCTCCAATGTACCAAAATTGTTCTGAGTGTGCTGGCCCGGTTTAGTTACTTTAATGACATGGGATATTGATCAGAATTCTGAGTATTTGCCCCTATTGCCCATTTTTGAAAGAACGTGGGGTGCTGTTCTGGGGATCCACAGATCTGAGGTTCCATGGGTATCTGGGGTGGAGGAGATGGACTAGGACAAAGACTTTCAGATGGATAAGGAAATTCCTTTGTTCCTCAGTCAGCCAGATTTAAAAAGTCATTCACACTTCGATTCTCCAAAGGCAACTATCAGATGCTATTGGGTTGCCTTAGCCGTTGGTCTCTTCGATCTGATGTTGCATTTGTATTTCTAGCCACCAGGGGGCGGAATACACCACAAATTCATCTATTACTGCCTAAAAAAATCAGGGATTAAAATGGTGGGATTAGTATCATTTAAAAAGGTCGCACACTTTAAGAGTAGAGTACCTGAATGGGGGATTCAGTAAAAAAAAATGAGAATGGTAATTTTTGTATGCTTTTCCATACAACAGTTCCAAGATTTGCTTTATTAAACTTATTGTAAATCATAACAGTATAAATACTGAAAGACTATTTTGATTTTAACTTTGGCACATTGTTCCTTTTGTACTAACAAATATTTCTAGATTCAAGATTGTTTAATGTAATTTCCTGTACACAGGTGTAATTAGAATGAAATAATTGTTACTCTGGATCCAATGTAGCACAAAAAACCCCCCACAAACACAACAACAATAATATAAAAACACAATAAATATAAATACATAAGATAGCATATATATAAAGATCGATTGTATGTCCATAAAGTGACGCTAGGTTGTATATAAGGTGACTGATGGGAAATAATAACGTAGTGGTTGAGTTAGTGGGTGGAGGTGTTGATCAGACTTTCTGCTTGGGGCAAGTAACTATTTTTGAGTCTCGTGGTCCTGGCGTGGATGCTACCTAGCCTTTTCCCTGATAGGAGTGGGACAAACAATACATGAGCAGGGTGTATGTGAACCTTCATGATGTTACAGGCCCTTATTTGGCACCTTTATGTATACATGCCTTTGACGGCAAGTAGGCTGGTGCAGTGATGCGTTGGGGAGTTTTGACTACCTGCTTTATCCACTGTAGTGCAGTTTCCATACCAAGCAGTGGTGCAGCCTGTTAGGATGCTCTCTACCATGCATCTTTAAAATGGCATTGAGTATAGATGTCCATAGTCCAGCTCTCTTCAGCCTCCTCAGAAAGTAGGGTAACTGGGGAGCTTTCTGATTGTGAAGGATGTGCTCTGGGACCATGAGAGTTTGTGTGAGACGTGCACTTCCAGGAGTTTGAAACTACTCGCAATTTCCACTGCTGTGCTGCCGATGTAAAGAGCTGTTGTGAGAGGTATGAGTTCTCCTGAAGTCAATAATCATCTCCTTCGTCTTTCTGACATTAAGGAGGATGTTATTTGCCTGACACCAGGCCTCGAGCTCTTCCACCTCCTCTCTGTAGGCTGTCTCATCATTGTTGGTGATGAGTCCCACCACTGTCGTGTCATCAGCGAACTTGATGATGTGATTCTTGGGTGTTTGGCCGGGTAGTCATGTATGAGCAGAGTGTACAGTAATGGGCTCAGCACCCAGCCCTGGGGGAGGCACCCATAATGAAGATGATGTTTGTTAGAAAGTTGCATATTTAGACCAAGGAGTAGGAGTTTGCTCACCAAGGTCTGTGGGACAATAGCGTTGAATGCTGAACTGAAATCCACATAAGGCTTTTGCATACGTCTACATATCCAGGGTGCTTATGACTTTTGCACAGTACGGTAGGAATTTCATGTATTGCACTCTACAGCTGCCACTCAGAAAGAAACACAAATTTCATGGCATGTGAGTGATGATAAACTCGATTCTGATATGGGTCTCTATTGTGGAGTGAGAGTGGGAAGGGGGCAGGGAGAGGGGAATCATGGTTGGGAAAAGGGGTAGTTAGGGAGAGGGGATGATGGTGGCTGATTTGACACATGTGGGGAGAGCAGCCTGGATGAGTGAAGCATTGAAGATGTCCGTGAAGACGCCAGTGAGCCGGTGTGCACACTCCCTGAGTACTCGGCCTGGGACGTTATCTGGCCCGGCTCCTTTACTGGGGGTTAGCTCTCTGTAAAGTCTTTCTCCCATCCATTGCAGTTACAGACAGTGGCTCTCACCAGGGTGAGGGGTAGCTTCTGTGGTCGGCGTTGTGTGGCATGCCTCACAGCGTGCATAGACGTTGTTTAGAGTGTCAGGGAGGGTGGTATCACTGGTACAGTCGATGCTATTGCCCTTGTGTAGTCAGTACTGCCCTTGATGCCCATCCCATAAGCTAGGGATCCTTATCAGACAGGTGTTCCTGATTTTTTTGTGTGTAATCCGTCTTTGCCCTCTTGATGCCTGAGGTGCAGTTTCTCCAAGCTGCTCTGAGAGCTGCCACCGGACTTGAAGGCAGCGTCCCAGGTCTCTAGTAGGGAGCACACCCCTGCATTTGGCCAGGGCTCCTGGTTGGGCTGCGAGATGGCAGTTCTTGATATACCAGCATTGTCTGCACACTTACTGATGTAGCTGATCAGAGATAAGGCATATTCCTCAAGGTCTGGAGGGATATGGTCCGTGTGCAGGTCAGTGGGACTAGGCAGAAAATGGTTCGGCACAGCCAAGAAGGGCCAAAGGGCCTGTTTCTGTGCTGTAGTTTCTATGGTTCTATGGTTCTATGGTCTGTGCCTACTCCACTTATGCTGGCCTCCTTCAACATCTGCCAGCTGGTCCATTCGAAACAGTCCTGAAGCATAGAGATTGTCTCATTAGGCCATACAGTGATGGTCCTCTTGGCTGGTTTCTCATTAGGACATGCAGTGATGGTTCTCTTGGCTGGCTTCTCCATCTTCACCCGTGCTGGGATTAACATTGTGGCGATGTGGTCAGAGAAGGAGGGTGTGGTTTGGCTTTCTAAGTACTGTGTCTGTTTCCAGTCTGTTTGTCCTCCTAGTGGCCATGGTGCTGTGCTGGTGGAATTTGGGTAAAATATCCTGTACACACAGTTCCTCCTCTTTGGATTTCCGGGAGTTCATGTCCGCGTGCAACAGAGTCATCCCTTCGTGTTGAAATGCAGAGCCAGAGACGTTGTTACTCGTCTCACATTCACTCTCAGCCTCAGCGAGTCCAGTTTATTTTCTAGTAAGGGGACATTGGCCAGGAAGAGCGATGGTACGCCAGTCTAGTTGGATTCGCTCTCAGCCTCACTAGCGCCCAGCTCCCCTGTCATGTTTTTGCTTCCTCTCAAGCTGTCTGCATCTGCCACTTCCTCGGCTTCGACCAGGTCGCCGTGGCCGGGTCTGGTGTCTGCGGAGGCCCTTCTCCACTGAGCCTCATTACTAATTCTTCTGCTGGCGGATTAAATATAATTTAGACCAAGAGTTCAGCTGTGCTGTATTCATGGAGCTTTAGATGACTGAAATCCCGACTAGAAACTTTGAAACACTACCTAAGAAATCTGAATTGTGATGTATTAGCTATAAAGAGATGTTGGACAAACTTGGATGGTTTTGTCTGGATCATCAGAGGTTTGGGAGGGGACCTGACAGACGTATATAAAGCTATGAGAGGCATAAATAGGGTAGGTAGGACAACAAGATCAAATACAAGAGGCCACACTCACAACACACAGGAGGAACTCAGCAGGTCAGGCAGCATCCGTGGAAACGGTCAGTCGACGCTTTGGGCCGGAACCCTTCGTCAGGACTGAAGAGGGAAGGGGCAGAGGCCCTATAAAGAAGGTGGGGGGAGGGTGGGAAGGAGAAGGCTGGTAGGTGTCAGGTGAAAAACCAGAAAGTGGAAAGATAAAGGGGTGGGGGAGGGGAAGCAGGGAGGTTGTGATTGTGGGAGATTTTAATTTTCCACACATAGACTGGGAAGCCCATTCTGTAAAAGAGCTGGATGGTTTGGAGTTTGTGAGATGTGAGCAGGATAGTTTTTTGAAGCAATACATAGAGGTACCAACTAGAGAAGGGGCCGTGTTGGATCTCCTGTTAGGGAATGAGACAGGGCAGGTGACGGAGATATTTGTTGGGGAGCACTTCGGGTCCAGTGATCACAATACAAATCACCTTACTACAAATATCTGCTATCTCCTTACAAATTTGCTCCTCCAGTTCTCGGTCCCCATTAGGTGATCTATAATACACCCCTATAAGCATCACAACACCTTTCCTATTCCTCAATTCCACCCAAATAGCCTCCCTAGACGAGTCCACTAATCTATCCTGCCAGAGTACCGCTGTTATATATTCTCTGACAAGCAATGCAACACCTCCCCCTCTTGCCCCTCCTATTCTATCACACCTGAAGCAATGAAATCCTGGAATATTTAGTTGCCAATCACACCCCTCCTGCAACCACGTTTCACTAATAGCTACAACATCATATTTCCAGGTATCAATCCATGCTCTAAGCTCATCCACCTTTCTTACAATGTCCCACCCCACCATATGCAAAAATGCTATTCCCTATTCCCAGTTCCTCCGTCTCTGCCGCATCTGCTCCGAGGATGAGGTTTTCCGTTCCAGGACATCTCAAATGTCCTCTTTCTTTAAGGATCGTGGTTTCCCTTCCGCTGTCATCAATGATGCCCTCACCCGCATCTCCTCCATTTCCTGCACTTCGGCTCTCACCCCACCCTCCCACACCACAACAGGGACAGAGTTCCCCTTGTCCTCACCTACCACCCCACTAGCCTCCGGATCCAACACATTATCCTCCGCAACTTCCGCCACCTTCAACAGGACCCCACCACTAAGCACATCTTTCCCTCTCCACCCCTCTCCGCTTTCCACAGGGATCGGTCCCTCCACGACTCCCTGGTCCACATGTCCCACCCCATGGATCTCCCACCCGGCACTTATCCCTGTAAGCGCAAGTGCTACACCTGTCCCTACACCTCCTCTCTCGCCACCATTCAGGGCCCCAAACAGTCCTTCCAGGTGAGGCAACACTTCACTTGTGAGTCTGTTGGGGTCACCTATTGCATCCGGTGCTCCCGGTGCGGCCTCCTCTACATCAGTGAAACCCGACGCAGAGGGGGACCACTTCGTCGAGCACCTCCACTTTCGTCCGCCATAACAGACGAGATCTCCCAGTAGCCACCCACTTCAACTCTGCTTCCCACTCCCATTCAGATATGTCCATACATGGCCTCCTCTACTGCCATGATGAGGCTAAACTCAGATTGAAGGAGCAACACCTCATATACCGTCTAGGTAGTCTCCAGCCCCTTGGTATGAACATAGAATTCTCCAACTTCCGGTAATTCCCTCCCACTCCCTTCCCCTGTCCCTATTTCACTCTGTCCCCTCCCCCAGCTGCCTACCACCTCCCTCTTGGTTCCGCCTCCTTCTACGACCCATTGTGTTTTTTCCCGTATTCTTTCTTCACCTTTCCTGCCTATCACCTCCCTGCTTCCCCTCCCCCACCCCTTTATCTTTCCCCTTACTGGTTTTTCACCTGGAACCTACCAGCCTTCTCCTTCCCACCCTCCCCCCACCTTCTTTTTAGGGCCTCTACCCCTTCCCCCTACAGTCTTGACGAAGGGTTCCGGCCCGAAATGTTGACTGGTCATTTCCACAGATGCTGCCCGACCTGCTGAGTTCCTCCAGCGTGTTGTGAGTGTTGCTTTGACCCCAGCATCTGCAGATTATTTTGAGTTTAAAATACAAGAGGCCTACGTTTACGGTAGAAGGGGGGAATTTTAAAATAGATGGAAGAGGCAAGTTTGTTTATCATATAAAGAGAGCTAGGTGCCTGGAATGCCTAGAGGTGGCAGAAGCAGGTATGACAGCCATGTTTAAGAGGTACTTAGACAGTTGTATGGACAGGCAGGGAATGGTGGGCTATGCACCATGTTCAGGCAGATGGGGCTCATCAGCCGCAGTTAGCAGCTCATCTAGAAGGAAAACTCTGATCTCAAACTTCCACTGCCTTGAGCCTGTATCCACTCATGGGGAAGGCTTTGGGAGGAAATCCCGAGGGAAAAATCCGGAGCTGGAGCCCCTAAGGCTATACAGAGTTCAATACTGACTGGCAACTCCTGCAGCACTTCTGATACAAAACTGTATTGGTCTCTGCCGTTCCTCTGGGCTCATCCGATGTGTGGAGAGCGGGAGCCTGCTACATTTGCAACAACCTGCTCTCCATACCGTACTGCCCAGGCTTGCGTATCTAGACAGTTAGGACACAATATCCATGGCCGACTCTGACTGACGGAGGCCCTCACTCACCTCACAGGCACATGGGATTAGTTTAGCTCAACATCATGGTTGGCCAAAAGGCTCGACTGTTCTACGCTCTATATATTGAAGGGCTAATTCTAAAATTATGCTTATTTTCGATCTTTCTTACCTTGTGTACTTTCTGCCTCAGACGCAACTTGATCTGGATAAAAAATATAATGAAGACATTTGATGTAAACGTGCAGGTTCTATGAAATGGAGAATACAAAATCATACCTTCTTCATGAACTAACTACTGGCCTTGTAGTTACTTCATTCAATCACAAGCCACATTCCATTCCATGTTCAGTTATTTCACTGGTGCAGGATAAAACTTGGAACAAACCAAAATCATTCACCATAATGTATAATTAGACATTTTTCATATTGCACACCTAAAAATAACACGGGCTCAATGATATTGCAGAGCTCTTGAACATTTTGGCTTTACAGAAGCTTTAAGTTATTATAATTTATACTAACCAAAATAAAGAAAGAGTTTGATCTTAAACAGCAGTTACTATGGAAAGAAATCCTTCATCACAACTACTATCGTACCTCGATCATTCCGTCCCACCAAGTTGTTGGTGTACCTGTGGTCAGAGA
The DNA here is from genome assembly GCF_030028105.1 of Mobula birostris. Taxonomy (NCBI): domain Eukaryota; kingdom Metazoa; phylum Chordata; class Chondrichthyes; order Myliobatiformes; family Myliobatidae; genus Mobula; species Mobula birostris. The sequence continues at coordinate 39,567,399 of NC_092390.1, forward strand.
AGGAAGCAAGACCATGGAGGGGAATATTCCCTTCATGTTCTTGCCCTGCCATGTCTCCCATTCCTCATTTCCTGGCCTTAGTTATAGATAATACACTTGCCTATGTGTGGGAAGGTATGGTGCAAACAACTTAAGGAACAGGAGCAAAAATGAGGTATTTGGCTGTTCGGCCTTTCATCAAGATCTTAGCTAATGATTGGCCTGGATTCCATCAACTTCCTTGTTCCTCATTATCCAAAGAGTTGACAAATCTACTTCAGTATTCAATATGCTACATAATTTGCAAAGTTCCCTGGGGTAGAGAATCCCCAGGATATATGACTTTCAGAAACTGCTTCTCATCTGCAGTCCTCACCACTTATAGTGAGATCATGCCTGCTGGTTCTGAACTCTCGCACCACAGGAAGCATCATCACAGAACCTATGCCATCAAGCTAACTTAGACACTTATTCAATAAATTTATTTCTTAGTCTAAATTCCAGTTCATACAGGCCCAATTTCCATAACTTCTCCTAATATCATAGCCACTTCAATGCAGGATGTCAGGATTTCCTGATGAAGGGTGTCGGGCCGAAACGTTAACAGTTTACTCTTTTCCATAGAATATATTTGGCCCGCTGAGTTCCTTCAGCATTTCGTGTGTATCGTTAGGTTTTCCAGCACTTGCAGGTTTTCTTGTACTTAGGATGTCAGAGGACTTTTTTTTCTCACTCTGCTGGGGGCGGTGGTGGAGGCAGTGACATTTAAAAGACTCTTCGAAAACCACATGGATGAAAGAATAAAGAAGAGCTATTGGGGAGGGAATCATTAGGTTGGCCTTGGAGTAGCTAAAAGGTTGGCAAAACATTGTGGGCCAAAGGGCCTGTACTGTGCTGTTGGTATGTATGTTCTAATCAAACGAATTGTTTTTGCACCAACTCAAAGAAAGCATACCCTTCCTTACATAAGGAGATCAAATCCATATACCATGCTCCAAGTGTAGGCTGTATCGTTTCATTTCTATGCCTGATTACCTGCCATACTTATGGTATATTCTAACTTTTCTAAACACAAGAAATATTTTTCAAAGCATCATTCCTTGTTTCATCGTAGCTAAATTGAATAATAGGTTGGCTGAGCAGTTCAAAGGTGAGCAATGTAGGATCTAATATTTTTTTTTGAAGTTACAATCACGCTCAGAATGATCGATTGCAGATCAAAAGAATCAGGTAAGTTTAAGTAGCTGTATTCCAGGCAGTACAAAGACAATTTGCAGTCCACTTTCCATAAAGATTTATTCTCACATCAGTGGGCATCCCTGGTGAAAATATGCAATACCCCATTCAGTTTTCAAATAGCCATATGGCTATTATATTGACATTAGATGAACAGCTCTATAATTAAAAGCTGCTGTATATAGAACAAGATATCATAAATTCTATTAAAAATATTTGAGTACCTGAAGTGTGGTGATATCCTGTTTTGGGACTGGAAGATAAGCCTGTTGCTTTGTTGGATGGCTTAACTGCTCTGTTCACTACAGGGGCTAGAGATAAAGATAAAAAATTAGTTTAGATTTATTGGAAATTTTTTTTATTAAAAAGTAGCATAGACTTGAAAAACGCAGAAATAATCTTTGCAATTTATACTCCTAATATGTAGTTTCACGCCCTGGGGTGCTCAAGGAAATTGGGTGTGAGTGTGTGGGAAAAATGGGCAGATATTATCTCTCAGTATTAATGCTGCATTCAAACATGAACCATTTCTCAGTATATTCCTTGATGGCAGTTCAACAAATAAAAGCTAGTTTCACCTTGGTTACACTGGATTTTTGTTTTAGCTAATTCTCCTGAAATCTGAGCCTGCACGACCTTTAATATTAGTTATAAGTAAGCGGAGGACAATGGTTCCACCTTTGGATTGAAAATAACAAACCCCGCATTATCGGATTGTACAAACTGCATTGTTTGCAGGCCTCTGAAGAAATTCTGAAAAATTAATCCTTAAATTTAGAAAGAAACAAAAGTAAATGGTCCTGAACAGCTATTTCACTGTCATTTTCCATTATTTAATTTGAATTGATGTGTCAGATCAACTACTAATATAAAACACTTCTCTGTTGTGAAGATTTCATGTTCATTTGTATTAATCAAACTGCTGCAAGAACTGCCTTTCGATATATATATATCATGGTTACTTTTAAAGAGCAAAGAATTATGTTCCAATTACATTCTAAAATGCTGTGTTAGGTCATAGCAGATGTCATGTTTGGCAGTCTGCAAATATATTGAATAGTATCTGGAGAGTTCCAAAATATTTTCAAGATTAGTGCTTTCTGTGTCCGAATCACCCACTACATCCAAGCAGAAACACCATCTGAGGATCTTTAATTTCCTCTTACAGCCAAAACGAAGTCCAGCCATTCTTGTCATAAAAACCAATAAGACAACACCCTATATAAAATAGTAGTAATATATTGAACAGATATGGACTTAACGTGTTAGGGCCCTTGTAAATGTACTCAGGGAATCACACCAGCTTTGTGCAAGGCTACATGTGTGGTATTTGTTGATTCACATAACAGAATGGGCCACCAGTGAGAAAACATCTAAAGGCAGGTCAGAAAATAGAAATTACATTAGAAAAAGTGTAGGATTGAAGATTAGGAAGAAAGATGATTAGAGCTCAGACAGGAAGGTCCAGATGGTAAGGTGAATATCCTAGAGGTGTGAGATTAGTGGGGGTGGCAAGAGAGGAGAAAAGTCTTGGAGGAACTGCAAAATTGTATTCCTGAAAAATTATACTGTGGGAGACGGTGGGTGGGTTCGGAGAGATGCGGAAGTGGGAACAGTTAACCAGGAAGCTGACTGAAGTGGGAGGGCACATCTTGAAGGTTGGGGGAGTGGAGAACTGGGGTGATACCCTGAGGCCCCATCTTCCATCAGCTGCCCAGAGAAGGCTGCAGACCCTAAGTCAATGATACAGCAGGTCTTAACCATTAACTTAAGGTCTACTACAGCATTCAAGGCCAACACCACTTGTAGGTCTCATATGTATAATTTCACACATAGTTAAAATGCCTTGTAACATTATTGTGCCTGACACTGGGGTTCTGCACCCGTGACGCCTGAAAGAAAAACGCCGATCAAAAACCTGGTTGTTTGCTACTGATGATTGCGTTTGGTGAACTTTTTTCTTACAAAGATCATATTGTGTAGCAAAAATACATATTGCACCATTGAGCAAAAGTCCTGTTCAATCTATTTACATTGACAGCAAGTCCCTGGGCAGCATAAAGAAATCAGCACAAGAATAGAGTGGGGTTTTTAGTGTGTTATAGATTTATCCTAATAGATTTAAAAGCAGGTATGAAAAATACAGCAAGTCTGCTATCTATAGTTGGCTTTACTTCATAGGGATTAAGAGATTCTTATCAGTCTTATTTCCACGCTAGAATGATTTTACCCCATTTTTCTAACCTTTTTGAAGACTTTTAAATTTGTAGCCCACACACTCAATTTCCAGTTTAAATGGATTGCTCTTTTCACATCTTCACTAATTTAGAAAACTGTTCATGTTTCTATTCCCTTGTATGCATCTTAATTATGGAACTAAACATAATAGTTTCAAATTTGATTTCATCTTAATAATTATATCCTGGCAAGCCCAAAGGATAAATATGAATTTGGCTTCAAGACAGATATAGATAACATTTTTTAAAAATCAGCCAATTAGTCTGCCTAGCATTTTCCATTCTTGGTTCTCTGTGCAGAATTGCTCAAAGGATAGGAAAGTGACATTGAGTAACATTGATCAGGCATCTATTACAGCCACCTGTGGGAAATCCTTTCCATTCTGTGATCATGTCTTGGCTGAATCAACAAACAAAGTGCTGGAGAAATTCAGCAGACCGAGCAGCATCTGTAGGGAAAAAGGAATTGTGGTTTTGGTTTGAAACCCTACATCGGAATATAACCAGGCTGAATCTGACAAGAGCTCTGATTCATCGGCTTCTGAGAAGCTACATTCCCTAACCTGCATCCATGCTTTCCATACGCGTGTCATCGCTATGGCAATTCTCTTGTTTAACTTTCTTTGGCTGCACTCATTATAATGTTGCTCACATTCAGCTTCTGGTACATACACAGCTAGCGCTTCTAAATCAGCTGACTCTTGTCAACCACCATCTGTGTGGACTTTGCACAATCTCTGTGGCCCTGTCCTGCTTCTACCCACATCCCAAGGAGTGGCCATTGATGGGAATGGGAGAAAGAATACATTGCAGGGAAATGAGATTGATGAGATCGCACTGAGAGCTTGCACAGACTTGATAGGCCGGAATTCCTTCTTTGAAGTGGTGAAAAATATGAGATGCAAGAACTTACGTTTCATCATTGGTGAAGAAGCGCTTTCCTCTTTGGGGTCAATGTATGCATCATCAGATTCATTATCCTTCATTGGGACAATATAATCACCCTGCAATTAAAAGAAAATATTATCCCAATAATATAGAAACACTGAAATAATACAACAGCTGTTGAGCAGTCTGCAAACTCCAATCACCAGGCACTTTTGCAGGGTATGTATGTGATTTTGTGCTCCAAGCCCATGGTTTTATATTGCTTGGTGAAAGAGGCTATCCCTTTCAAACAAGCTCTTCTCTAGAGAAATCATTTTTTATAAGCATGACACTCTTAATGTTCACACTGAATACATTTATATTTATTTACCTTATTTCTTGAGATATAGCATGGCACAGGCCCTTTCGTTCCTTTGAGCCGCACTGCCCAGTAATCTCCCAGTTTACGGGACAATTTACAATGACCAATTAGCCTACCAATCGTTACATCTTTGGACTGTGGGAGGAAACCAGAACACCCGGAGGAAACCCAAGTGGTTCACGGGGAGAACAAACAAACTCCTTACAGATGATATCAGAATTGAATGCAGACGCTCCGAGCTGCAAAGGCGTTGCACTAACGGCTGCACCCCCATATATTTGAAATCATACTTTAATGTCCTGGATACCTACTAGTGTACATATTTGTATCTTAAAAATGGTACATAATTTCACCTCAACTTTTTCTAATGGAGTTTTTAAATGTGGGTTCTTTGACTTCTTCAGAACTCAAAATTCCAACTTTTACATAATCTTTTTCTGTCTATTTCTGAAAGCATGTGTGACACTTCACACATAAATCATGAATACTTTACAACATGGCAAGCATAGAGCATTAATCTTACTCAATGCATAAACTTGTGCATTTATGCAATTATTTGCTTTTGCCGCTTTGACAATGCCTCAAAGCTTATTTATGGAATAAACTTTAAGGCATAAATTCAAGCATTTCATATTTGAATATCAGATAATAAAAAAAGTCCTTAACACACAGCACATCTGTGGAGATTTTATGATTTATGTCAATGATCCATCATCAGAATATTTCCAAGCACTTTTTTTTAGTTTTATAATTGCACATTTCGTGAATTGAAAATCTAAGATGCCACAATCAATGTTCAAATAAGTAACAAAGAAATCAAAAGCTAATCAAAATAATTGTACTTGAGTGAAACCAAATTTGTCCTTTTGAAAAGCTGCCTATTTTAATCCTGAGGATGCAAGTACTTCAGGGCAACAAAAAAACCCCCATAATTTTATGGTGTCTTAATGTATTTATTCCTCAGATCACAGAGAAATGGAATCAGATGCCAATATTACAGTAGCTACACAGAGAGATGAAGCAGAAGAGATGGAAACAGTCACCTATCCTTGAGAATACCTGCTTAACCTCTCCATCACTTAACTCAATTAGATGTAAACGGGTTATACTTAGAGCTATTAAGAATTAGAAAATGATCCATATCAAAATATCTGAATGAAAAATAATACTAGTTTTATTGCATTCACACAGATGATCTCCTTTCTGCACAAGTTTAAATATTTTTAATCTTCAGTGTAGGTATACCCATAAACTTCAAACAAGCAAAGCCACTGATGACTGGCAGCCCCAAAAGGAACCATGGACACTTCTCAGATATCCACGCACCTAACTGTATGCTTCATTGCTGGAGTCAGCATTAAGCCCCGTGCCTGAACATTGTTGTACTGAGAAGATGGCCGGAGACAAGCAGCTGTATATCAAAGTCAGCTTGAGTATGATCACCAATGTCATTCATCAGAATGGTGTCATCAACCCCATTGAAAAGTGAAGCTTGTTGTTTTCCATATTTTATTGTAATGCTTTTAATTATTCATTAGTATTTTAAAACCTTTAATTATATTTTAAACATTTAATTATTGAAATCTATCTGAATGATTCTGACAATTAAAATCTTTGGACCATTAAACTGCAGTGTTCAAAAGGGAATTGGATGAGCATACAAGAGGAAATAATGTGCAGGGTCAACTTTGACATTCCTGGCTCATACTTACATACTGAACTGCTTCTCACCTTCTGGAGAAGACTTGCAATTTTGAGGGTACAGTTGTTTAAAGGAATGAGACTCCTTTAATGTTTTTGACCATACCTCATCATCTTCCTTTTGACCCATCTTCCGAGCGGCGTGTGGCAGTGGAGGAGTCTTTCGCTTGATTGGAACAGGATTCGGCCTTGAGGGAGGGATTGCTGGCTGGCTTCCTGGTCGATTGTCTATAGGAATGATAAGGGGGAATGAATACTTCATTTACAGTAGATTCGAAAACAGCCACCATCACAGTACACTGACATTTTGCTTAGCCTTCAGGATGCTTTCCCAAGAATAACACTGTTAATGGAATCAGCGGTGAAAGATGTCGTTATGGCATTACAGTTAGACATTCATTACTGTCAGGGCATCTGATGAGCACTGAAATCACCAAAGCAGAGTAGGGTACAGACCAAGAATATAGATGGTCAGATGATGGGACAATATATAAAATATGAAGGTAAGCTAACCAATAGTATAAAAGAGGATACCAAAAGGTTTTTCCAGATAGACAATGAGTAAAATAGAGGTGACACTGGAAAATAATACTGGAGAGGTAGAAATGGTGGACAAACATAAACAAGTATTTTGCTTCACCTTCACTGTGGAAGACACCAGCAGTGTCAGAAATTTGAGAGTGTCAGGGGGCAGAAGTGAGCGTGGTTTCTTTTACTAAGGAGAAGGTGCTTGGGAGGCTGAGAGGTTTGAAGGTAGACGAGTCACCTGGACCAGATGGACTACACCCCAGGGCTCTGAAAGAGGTAGCTGAAGAGATCATTCAAGAATCTCGAGATTCTGGAAAACTGGAAAATTGCAAATGTCACTTCACTCTTTAAGAAGGAAGGGAGGCAAAAGAAAGGAAATTATTGGCGACACACACAAAATGTTGGAGGAACTCAGCAGGTCAGGCAGTATCTGTGGAAAGGAATAAAGGCTTTATTTTTTTCTATAGATGCTGCCTAGCTTGCTGAGTTCCCCTAGCATTTTGTGTGTGTTTCCTTGGATTTCTAGCACCTTGTGTTTGTAAAGGAGATTATAGGCCAGTTAGCCTGACTTCAGTAGTTGGAAAGATGATGGAGTCCATTATTAAAGATGCAGTTTCAGGGTGCTTGGAGTCTCATGATAAAATAGGTCAAAGTCAGCATGGTTTTCTTAAGGGGAAATCTTGCCTGACAAATCTGTTAAAATTGTTTGAGGAAATAGCAGACCAGATAGGTAAAGGAGAGTCAGTGTATTTTCAGAAGCCCAAATGAATCCTCATGCAGGATGCCTTAAAGGTCAACTTGCTGGCTGAGTTGATGGCAAGGAAGGCAGATGCAATGTTAACTTTTATTTTGAGGTGACTAGAATATATCAGTAAAGATATAAAGCCGAGGCTTTATAAAGCTTTAGTCACCCCACACTTGGAGTATTGTGAGTAGTCTTGGGCCCCTAATCTAAGAAAAATGTGCTGGCATTGGAGAGGGTCCAGAGGAGGTTCATAAGAATGATTCTGGGAATGAAAGGGTTAATATATGAGGAGCATTTAGGAGAATGAGGAGAGATCTCATTGAAACCTATTGAATATTGAAAGGCTTAGATAGAGTGGATGTGGACAGGATTTTTCCTATAGAGGGAGAGTTTAAGACCAGAGGACACAGCCCTCTGTCCCAGAATAGAGGGACATTGCTTTGAACAGAGATGAGGAGGAATTTCTTTAGCCAGAGGGTGATGAATCTGTGGAATTCATTGCCACACAAAGCTATGGGGGTGGGGGGGGGGTTCTGTTTAAATCAGATATTGCTAGGTTCTTGATTAGTGGAGGAATCAAAGGTTATGGGGAGGAGGCACGAGAATCAGTTTGAGATGGATAATAAATCAGCTATGATAGAATGATGGAGCAGAATCAATGGGCCAAATGGCCTAATTCTGCTTGTATGCCTTAATGGATGAAGGGCCTGATATGTATGACTCAAGCTGAACATGATGAAAATGTCTCTCCCGTGTTGCAATCAGCTGTGGCATTTCTACATTGCCTTTCCTCAGTCTTCTCCTCAAAAAACCCCGTCAAAGTTCCCCTGCTGGGAACCAAGCTGACTATCCCTGATTAGACTGTGCTTTTCCAGGTGGGCAAACACTAGCCCTGAAGTTTTTCCAGTGAAGCTTATACAGTACCTACTGTACGCCCAAGTGATGATTCATATGACCCACAAAAAAGGAGGGAAACCACAGCTCTTTCTCTGTAGGTTTGATTCCTCCTCACTGATGACTTAGTAAAGAGCCACTGCTTAGCATTAGGAGTCTGCTCTAAATTACTCAGGATTTATGGAATTATGGTGGCATTTTATAAAACTCTTGCCTTTTGGTTATTTGCTATTGAGTTGGGGGAGGGTGGATTTAGAGATTTTTAATGGTTTTCTTTCTAACAAAATGAGTGAAGCTAGCACAAATGTTTACCTGTGAAAATGAGTGCTGTTGATAGAGAAGGGAGACAAAGGCAGTAACTGTACTCCCATTCTCCCATGAAGGCACAAAATGCATATATTTAGACTGGGTGCACGAAAACATTCAGGACCCCCTCATCGTGGATGATAATGCCTCAGCGTCAGGTGGTGCATTTACTGAGTAATGCACTGATTGTCAGGCAGCGGAGAACTGGAGACTGTGAATGAATGTGGAAGCAAATGCCTTTGCTGAGGGAGTGCATGAATTCAGTCCTCAAAAAGATTCACACCTTATGTGTTCAAGTTTGGATTCAACAAAGAGGTTGGCATAATCTATTCTGGCACCGAGCAACAAATCAAACAGCCTGAATACAGAAAGTGGGGTTATTAGCTGAAGAGTAAAATTTGATTGTGACCACAGCTATTGAAAGGTGCGAATTAGCATGTGGGGTCAATAGAGCAGGGGTAGCATCTAGCGATGGTCATTAGGGAAATATTTAACTGTGTCACAAGTACAGTGGAGATCATGTCTTACAAATCTGACTGAGCTTTTTTGAAGAGGTAACCAAGAAAGTGGATGAAGGTATTATGGTATATATGGCTTTAGAGAGACTTTTAACAAGGGCCTGTACTATGTTGTACTGTTCTAAGGCCCCACATGGTGGCTGGCCCAGATAGTTAAGGCAGCTGGATGCAACTTTGGCTGAGTGATAGTTTTAGGGAGTATTCTGGAGTTATGTGAATATAGCAGATATTGCTAAAAACCAATCTTCAGGTTTTATTGTAAATTGCAAGCAGTCAATTGAAGTTGCAGGCATAGGCTGGGTCACAGACTAAGAGATTGCATATGTATCCGCCGAACATTAAAGCAACAGGGTTGTGTTATTCACCCTGCATCAAAAATGAATTTAAAGAATTTGCACCATTCCAGCTTTGTGAACATCATGTAAATTCAGGGAAGTTTCCAGTTAGTTTGTCTCAGAAAAAGCATTTGAATATTTAAAGTGTCTCAGCTCTAGATATGCAATTCAAAGGAACCATTGTCAACCCAATAAACAATGTCATTGTAATGATAGAAACTGTATTGAACCACCTTCTGTTACCATTAATCTTAAGGGTATAAGAATGGGATGTACCTTGAGTTTGGGAGACTCTATTGAGAGTGTCTCCAGAATGAGGCTCATTTGTTTTGATGTATAAAGACTTCGATATCATCAGCTTCAGTGTCCCTATGGTGGCTTCATTTAAACTCACAACAATAGTAGCAGAGCGTATATTACTGGATGGGTATTTTTCTCACTGGAAATCATAACAAGTGATTGGTGCTGGAACCTTTGTGATACAGATAAATGACTTGGATAGGAATGTAGTAGATCTAATTAGCAAGTTTGCAGATGATACGAAGAGTGGTGGAGTTGTGGGTAACAATGAAATTTGTCAAAAGAAACAGTGAGGCATAGATCAGCTGGAAAGCTGGGCAGGACAAATAGTAGATAATATTTAATCCAGATGAGTGAAGTAATGAATGTTGGGAGATTAAGTTCTGGTAGAATGTACAGAGTATATGGTAGGGACATTAGGAATGTTGCTATACAAAGAAACATTGGGGTGCAAGTCCACAGTTCACCTAAAGTGGAGACAAAGGTGGATGGGCTAGTATAAAAGGCATTGAGCATGTTTGCCTTTCTAAGCCAAAGCACGGAGGATTAGGTTTGGGACATCTAGTTGCAGCTGCACAAAACACTTAGACCACTGTTGGGAGCACCGTTTATGGTTTTTGTTGAAGGATGTGGCAGCAGTAAAGAGCATGCAGAGGAGCTTCACCAGGACTTTTCCCTGAAACAGAGGGCTGTATTTATAAAGAACTGAATGGATAGGCTGGGTTTATTCTCACTGGAACATAAAAGGCTTAAGGGTGACCTTAGAGAAGTTTATAAAATTATGAGAACATTAATAGCACAGGTAGTGTGTTTTACCCAGGGCAGGGAGCCTGGAACTGGGGGCATATGTTTGGGGTAGCAGGGGAGGAACTTAAAGAAGATATGAGGGGTAGCCTTTTCACGGAGAAAGGGAGATATTTGGAATGAGGAGATGCTGGGGGCAAATACAATTACAAGTTTATAAAAGTACTTGGGCAGGAAAGGCACAGTGATGTGGGCCCAAAGTAGACAAATGGGATCAGTGTAGATAGGCATCATGGTTGGCAAGGGCATGTTTCTGCAATGTACATTTCTACGATTCAACAAGCAAAATGATTCCATTCCTTACGGTGTATGTTTTTTTTCTATGAAACTTGCCGAAAATATAAATTATTATGAAGGTTCACAAAGCCAAAGTGAGATCTAGCAGATCATAGCTAAGGGAAAAGATTGGTTAGTCTTAAGATTATAAATATTTTTGATTATGCTCACTTGGTAAATAATTTTATGCTTTTTCTAATATTTGTACAAAAATTTGGAACTATACACGGATGTAGCTATTAAGATAAAACCCAATGAATAGTTGACAGTAATAAACATAGGACCCTGATTCTGAAATCAGAAGGACTGTGTATTACCTGCATATTCTTCTCTAGACATTGAGAAAAAGTTGGGAATTATTTTCTTGCTTTTCTCGCTTGGAGGTGGCTCATAATTTTCTTCAGCATCACCATCATCATGTGGATCTTCATAAGTGTCTGAATCATTTGAATGTCCATCGGGGTTTTCATAATCACTGTTATCCTGTGCACAAACAGAAATGGTTATGGTTTTCCTTCATTTGATTTAACATGGTATACCAATTTGCACAGTGATTTTGAATTAGAATAAAAAATATCTACTGCAAAAATACAATCAATCATACCATCATTGAATGTTAATATTTCAGTAGCTGGTGTAAGTAGCAGACCATTTAATTTAATGTTTTAAACATATCAAGTGATTATGAGGCTAATGCCTCATTTCCATCAGGGGAGATGTGACGTTCATGCCAAGAAGTATCCCCACTGCAGAGCAGGGCTTGCACACGTGCTATAGAGAGAATGTGTGCACACGCCTGTCAGATGGTTATTGTGGGAGAGGTCGTGTTTCTGCACCTCTAGCTTACCCACAGCCCCACTGAAACGTCGACTGCACCTCTTCCTACAGATGCTGCCTGGCCCGCTGCGTTCACCAGCAACTTTGATGTGTGTTGCCCCACTGAGGAGTTAAGTTATATCTGCCTGTTGACATCTCCTAAAGCATGTGATGAAGTGGGATCTGTATCAGAACCTAACATCCCTTTGAACTTACTTTGCTTAGTTTGAACCCAATTTCATGTTGATGTAGGAAATAATTTTTATGAATATCAAAATTCAATTTTGTGCAATTTTGATTAATTTATGGGGAGCATTCATCGCACTTATCCAAATTAAACAGTCATTTTCCCCGTTCAAGTTCCGGATGCATGGTTTCCCCTCATTGTGGTATTATCAGCTCACACTTTAGCAACTTGCAATACAGAAAATGTAGAAGAGATGAATATATGCAGGTGCAAACTTAACTTGTGGAAGAGGCTATTAGGTGTCCTGCTATAGTCATTAGTGGATCTTTGTGCAGTTTTTCTACATCTTCTACTGAAATTTGAATCATAATCTTTATCTATCCAATTTCTTGCTCATATCTGCCTGCAAGCTTGTAAATTACATCGGCTTCTGTGCAAGCAATGTGACGGGGAGGATTCATCAATTCTCAAGAATGATATCTATTGTACACCATGAAGAAATATTGTTTTTATTTTCTCTTAATGTTTTACTGTTGCCAAGTCAGAATCACTGAATTCCCAATGTAGCTCCATTACTGGAGACAAAATGGTTCGGTGTGGAGACTGACACTACCTCCTCAGGTCAACTGGACAACAACAGTGTGCTTCTCAGCATTGTCCAATTCCTTAGAACACTTGAAGCATAATTGGCAATTAGAAAGATAGGCAGTAGAATATCTGTTAATTGCCTGATATACTTTAAAAAATTAGGCTTTCAAAATTCCCTGGTTTCTACAAAACATTGTTGACATCCTCTCATTTTTGGACCTGCCAAAGCAAATTTATAAAGATAATAAGCCCAAGGCATTGCCTGCTGAAGATTAGCCCTCACACTTAGTGCATTAAAATGCCCCTCCTTCCAGGGTGTGCAAACAAGAATAGGTTCATTGCTTGTTCACATCCTCGGGGACGAGTAGTGTGGGAGAGGGTGGGGTGGGGAGATCAGCTATCTATCATTATACACCAGTCATTGAAAGTGAGCATGCAGGTACAGCAGGCAGTGAAAAAGGCGAATGGTATGCTGGCATTCATAGCAGGAGGATTCGAGTACAGGAGCAGGGAGGTACTACTGCAGTTGTACAAGGCCTTGGTGAGACCACACCTGGAGTATTGTGTGCAGTTTTGGTCCCCTAATCTGAGGAAAGACATTCTTGCCATAGAGGGAGTACAAAGAAGGTTCACCAGATTGATTCCTGGGATGGCAGGACTTTCATATGAGGAAAGACTGGATCGACTAGGCTTATACTCGTTGGAATTTAGAAGATTGAGGGAGGATCTTATTGAAACGTATAAAATCCTAAAGGGATTGGACAGGCTAGATGCAGGAAGATTGTTCCCGATGTTGAGGAAGTCCAGAATGAGGGGTCATAGTTTGAGGATAAAGGGGAAGCCTTTTAGGACCGAGATTAGGAAAAACTTCTTCACATAGAGAGTGGTGAATCTGTGGAATTCTCTGCCACAGGAAACAGTTGAGGCCAGTTCACTGGCTATATTTAAGAGGGAGTTAGATATGGCCCTTTTGGCTAAAGGGATCGGGGGTATGGAGGGAAGGCTGGTACAGGGTTCTGAATTGGATGATCAGCCATGATCATACTGAATGGCGGTGCAGGCTCGAAGGGCCGAATGGCCTACTCCTGCTCCTATTTTCTATGTTTCTATGTTTCTATTGCATGGAGGAGAAGGGTGACTGGGACTTTGATGGTTGGGGCTGGGGAGAGTCAAGATAATCAGCTGCTGAGAACTAGGGTTGGGCTTGCAATCATAAGTGAGTTGCAACGGTCTGCTTTGCAATATGGGGAAGGAGGGTTGGCCAGGGGACAGTCCAGCGTTCGGGGTGGATTAAGTTCTAATCAGAGCCTGGGTTGCAGTTGGGTTAATGAGGGCCAGGCTAAGACATGGTGCATGTTCGTAAAGGGCTGGTTGGTGATTTGGGGACATAACAAAGATTGTTTCAGTGAATTGTGGGGATTACAGTGTGGAGGGGTTTGGATGATCCATGGAAAAGCCAACGTAAGGAATAACTTGTAAATTAGAGTTACTAAGATGAGTGCCCTGTGTCAGACTTCAGGTCCTGGACCAGCTGAGGTTGGTCTCCATTAACTAACACTGAAGCAGGTCATGCTTGCATTGTGTAGTCCTGCTTGTGCATTAGTAGATTGAACTGCCCGGACATTTTCTGGCATTATTTACATTACAGTTACATTGTGGACCAGGAAGAAATATCATAACCTCACATACCTCAAAGTGAATGTCAATTTTCCCTTAATAATTGCATTTTTATCTCTACTGCATTGCAAGGTACATATAATTATCCTAATACCAGGCAGATTTTCCACTCTAGATCTTTTTCCCTTCTAGCACAATTTCACCTCAAAGTTCTCTCTTGAGCATGTCCAACATTTACCAAAATCCTTGTTGTTCTGTAGTAACATGCATTTTGTCAAAACGAAGATTCATCTATAATTATGGGAGATGTCCTGAAATTATGTATATATTGCATTTAAGGATTATTTTATGTTTACAAAATATGTTGGTGTTCTAAATTAACAAAAGCAAAGCCCAAATCTCTCAGAAGGATTATTGTATCTTGGTAGCAAAATCTACTAATATCTCAATCATGACATCATACCTTTGGTTCATGTGCAAAATAACCCAGGGAAATTTATGGGTAATAAATTCATAAATTATACTACACTAAAACATTCCTTCTAAAGTCTACAAAGGACATATTTTACCAAAAGCATGGAACATAATCTTCCAGCTTCCTCAACTTATTGATTCTCCATTTTACTGGTTTTTCATGATTTGAAGCAATAAAAACAAATGGTGTTTGGTTAATCAGATAGTGGGAGAAATCTCTAGCCAAAAAGCTGATGAGTACATAAAATGAGCAATGTGAACTGGGGCACCTGCAATTTAATATCAGTGAAAACTAGTTTTTATACAAAAATTGCTGCAGAATTACCTTGCAGATTTTCAACAGATGAATCCAATTGTAATGAATACATCACACCTGCAGATATCCAAAGTACAGCACCATACTCTTAATGAGACAAATCTGATGGGTTCTGTACCCAACATTCATTTATTTAAGTCCTGCCTCCATTGTGCTTTAAAACCTGGTCACATTAAATCATTTTAAGACCATGAGACCATAAGACACAGGAGCAGAATTAGGCCATTTGGCCCATTGAGTCTGCTCTGCCATTCAATCATAGCTGATCCTTTTCTTTCCTCCTCCTCAACCTCATTTCCCGACCTTCTCCCCTTAACTTTTGATGCCATCTCCAATCAAGAACCTATCAATCTCTGCCTTAAATACATCCAACTATCTGGCCTCCACAGCTGCCTGTGGCAACAAATTCCACAAATTCACCACACCCTGGCTAAAGAAATTCCTCCGCATCTCTGTTTTGAATGGATGCCTATGTACTTGCCCTATCAAGAACAATCTCATTCAAAGAATTTTGTCTGTGAGTTCTGATAATATAAAATTCTGAATTAAACAAACTGACTGAATGAAACACATTTACAGTGGGAAATCTCGTTGGGTCCTGTAACAGCCTAGGCTTGGAGTAAGACCTAAAGGAGGTTGTTGAATTCAATGGGCATTGTAAAGCTGGGGAGCAAAAGTAAAGCTGAAGGCAAGTTTCATTTTTAATAAGTATTTTGCTTTAATTTAATTTAAATGAACATTTATTTGTTTTATGCAATTTTAGCTATTTTCACTCCTTATTTTCAAGAAAAAAGACTATTTTTAAGTGTCACTGAATTTAGAAGCTATTCAATAATCCTCATGCCCTGATAGTTGGAAAAGCTCACCTTCTCCAGTTTTACAGCATATGGGATCAGATAAATAGAATTCACACGATTCAGCACAATTTCAGCATAAGTTCTACACAACATAATTTGCTCTCTGCTAAAGGGGAGTTTTGGGGCTGATGGAGTTTCTTCAGTACCCATTTTAAACCCTGCACTTTGACCCTTGGACGGCTTGAGCCAATGAAACTTATACATGTGGTAAGTATTGGCCTGGATACACTAAGAGCAGTGATTCTCGGCGGTGGGCACACACCAAGATATAGTCCATTGAAATGAATCTGTTTAAATAGTGCACTTTACACAAACATTCCAACGTTAGGCGTCCTTCCAGTTACACTGTTTTGTTACACCATTAATGACAATTCAATCAAATAGTTTTACACAGAGTACTTACAAATTCATTGTCAGACCATTGTTCACCATCTGGACCTTCAGCTCCTTCTATTAGTAAGAATAAGAAAAGTTAATTCTTAATAAACTAACATTTATATTAATATAATAATATTTTACTTTGGAGTGATGCAAAAGAAAACAAATTATTGGAAGAGCTATGATATGGATGTTGGAGAATATCAGGCAAGCTGAGACTCTTATTCCTTTTAATTGTCTTCTGAGAAATGTAGAACATCTGGCCAGAAAGTTAAGATGTCTAAACCACATTCAGTATAAATAAAGCCAATGATAAAGTGGCCCTTCCACACTAATAAGTGAATGAAATCCGATTGGACCTCCAACAGGGTTTGAATGTGATGAAGCTTCCAAATTTGCATCACAGTGTTGAGGTGCAGGAGGGCCCGGAGTCAGGTGTGGAAGGTGTTGTGAGGAAGGACGGTTCCAATGACAGGATCTAGAGGTTCTGGTCAATAATGCTAGAGTATCTGGCATAATTCACTTGCCTTCAGTATAACTTGTACATAGGTTTATTGAATATTAAATTAAAATGTCAGAATCACACGAGTTTTTATGACCTTCTACAGCACAGTGAAAATCAGAGTGCTAGAAGTAAAACTTGCTATTAACCATGGAGAAATTTACAATTATATGAAATATCCATTAATTTCTTACTGGTCAAGAAGGATCCGTTGGGCACAAAGAACTCCAAAACTTAGAAAACTTTTAATTTTTTAAAATTTAGAACTAAAAAATTGTAGTCCAATCTATCAAGAAAATAGTTTAGCACATTTATCATAAAATTGTTTAAACTGCTTTCTTTCACATTCAGATGTATCCATCTATCTTCACACCCTTAACCATCACCAGGGAATAATTTGTAAAACAGATATTACATTTGGTAATTCGCAAATAAGTATGAGCAGAAGCTCAGGGTCGAATATACTTTTTAAAAATAGGTGCAATTTGTGCTGGAACTGTTCACAATGTCAATAGCGTAAGGAATCTTTATATACTTGATCCTCCAAGGAAACAAAAGTAGAATCTCAGTTTTAGAAATGAGTTACGTAGAAATCCAGGTGAGGAAAATAAATTTGGTTTTTATTTATTGATCGAGAAAGGTAAACTCTGCCACCTCTATTTGCACATTAGCCTCCTCATCACAAGGACATCTTCAAAAGGCGATGACTCAAAAAGGTGGTATCCATCATTAAAGACCTCACCACCCACGATATGTCTCCTTCTCATTATTATGATCAGGGAGGAGGATGAGGACACTC
Source organism: Mobula birostris (assembly GCF_030028105.1). NCBI lineage: Eukaryota > Metazoa > Chordata > Chondrichthyes > Myliobatiformes > Myliobatidae > Mobula > Mobula birostris. The sequence continues at coordinate 39,585,041 of NC_092390.1, forward strand.
ACTCAACATTTTAGGCACAACTTCTTCCCCTCCACCATTGACGACATACTGTATGTCAGTGATAATAAACCTGTTTCTGATCCTGAAAGTAATCTACAGGGGCTGTAAGGATTTTGAAGATATGTGGGGTTTTGGTGCTCTTGTACATTTCCTACAATAGCCATCTGGATCATTGGCCAATAGAATTTTAGTGATAATTCTCTTAAAGGCAGCATGTGATGTGTCCATTGAAAATGCATTATAATACATTCTTACTTTTGATTAACTCAACCATCTTTTTATTCCAGATGTACAATTAAATTATGAAAGAACATCTGACAGAACAAGATTACTTTTAAGATGAATGTAATAAAAAGCTTTTTTTAACATTGTAATATTCCATTGCACTAGTCTCTTCAATATTTTAACACAAAGTAGCAGACTTTGAAAAGTTTTAAGTTGCACTGACAGTAAACTTATAAGTGATTAAAATAAAAGAAACTTGAATTAACATTGAATTTTGCTTACAGTAAACTCATCAAAAAGTTGCATCCATTATAAATCTGTAGTAATGCTTTCAAAAGTGATTGAAGGCTGGAGAATTGCTTGGTATGTTGTACATGTATGCATCATCAGGACCCGCCAAGTATCACTTGCAAAAAAAATCAGTTATATTTTAATGTGTTTCACTCAAAAATAAATAGGCACTGTATGTTCAATCATGGTAGCACTTTTCAAATATCATAAATCTTATTCCTACCATTCCCTGCTGTGAGAGGTGTGATAAATATTTATGCTGGTGTTCTTGCTATGACCAAAGGTTTCTGGAATTAACTGGGCAAAGCTAAATTAGCTAAATATCTTCAATTTTCTCGAGTTATTTTGCATGTTTCCTCTCAGAGAAAAATAAAAGAAGCACATCCCATTTGCTTTTTAATTTATATCAAGATTTTTTTGCATACATTACCTGAGTAATCTCTGTCAGGAACAGTAGGTGCTGTTTGTTTTGTGATTCTGCAGCAATTAAAAACAGTAGACGCAAGAGTCAAGACAAGAACTACAGTGGCAGGGAATGTTAAACTTCAAATTGTTAGTGGTTTAAGTATAACATGCACAAGGTGTTATCCAGATGTAAGAGCAAATCCAAGTTAGTCCATGCATGTTAGAAGCACAACAGTATTTGGTTCACTGCCAGAGGCCATGTGAATGAAGTTAGCTTTTTGAAAAGCGCCTGGTCAGTAAATAAAGTGAGGCACTGGCGTTCTTCACACATCGATACAAAGTTCCGGACTGCCTTTCAAGAGAATGTGAGGTATGTTTTAACAATAGTTATTGAACAGGTGGGCAGCAAGCAGTTTTACCCAGATGGATCACTGCTTCACTTTTAGGGGTATTACAATCACCATAGGAAAGATGCAGAAACGTCCTGCTGCAATACACTATCTGGTGATGCAGAAGCCTGCTGGTAGGTAATATAAATGGAGAAAAAGAATGCAGAGGTATTTATAACCCCCCCCCCCCCCCACCACTGCCTGTTTGCCTCTTGGAGCCTAAAGTAACATATTTACATCACCAAACCACAAAAGATAGTTTAGTCAGTTCAATATTAGAATCTTTTTTTCACTTTAGCAATTAGTTTCCTTAAGCAGAACATGCAAGGTGCATTTTCCAACTCGATGCATCAAGTTTTACGACATCTTACAGGATCCAGATTTTCAAGCCATAATGCATCTTTGTAGGCAGGCATGTGGGTCACCTTACGGAGTGTTCTAATAAGTCAGAATACCAGATGAATTAACTCTTCCCAGGCTTCCAGACAGGTACAGGCATTGATTATAACTGACACTTCAATGAGAAACTTCACTATCTTCATCGGGGATCATCCCTGATGAAGATGGCGGAGTTTGTCATTGAAACGTCGGTTATAATTGATACCTGTACCCGCTGGAAGCACGGGAAGAGTTAATTACTCATATATGCCTGGAAAGCACTAGATCATCTTTCAGAATACCAGATGCTCTAAAGCAATCAAACAAGTGTGGTCACTGATATCATGTAGCTAATCGGCTGTGAAATATATCTTGATTTTTAACTATTTCATTAGGGTTGGTTTAACAATAAATATCGGCCAGAACTTTGAGAGAACACCCTTGCTTTCTTTTCAATCATACAACAAATTGTTCCACATGCAGCTGCGAGGTCAGATTGTTTCAATGTGGTACCACACTAATAGCAGCTCCAATCCCGTCTCACTCTTGGAGTACTGTAGTGCCATTTGAGATAAAGTGCTCAGGGCTCTGGAGAAAGAGTCAACAACATTCTAGCCCGGAGGTGACAGCACTATCAACTGAGCCCAGAGTAATGCTAGTCCCCTGATGTACAAACAAATCTTACTAGTAAAATCTTCCTTTATTCAAATATACCAGTAAATAATTTATTTAGTGTCTTTTCTGGTGATGCAAATCAGCTGCTTTATTATTGTAAGAATATCCTCTACCAATCTGAACAGCTGAAATTTTGTTAAAACTTCTAATGCAATTCTTTATTAATTGATATAGCATTGACCATTAAAAACTACAAGGACAAAATAGTAATATGTGCCAAAATCAATGAAATAATTTTCTAACCAAAGTGTTCTTGTTCTGTAATAGATTAAATAAACCTGTTTAATTTTAACAGAGGTCACAACGCATTAACTTGGAACAGAAAATCTCTACAGTACTGCATGTAACAGAATATACACCTATGAAAGATATGCAGTTGTTAGTTTAGTAAATATTTAGTTGCTGCATTCATTCTGACTGTGACGGAACTGTTAGCTTTTCTGGGTAAGCATTTCTAATTGTACAAAGGAATGATCACTCAACTTGTAAAAACCAAATGCATCCAGGAATTTAGAGTCATTTAATGATGAATGATCTCATTAAATCCATCAGAAGGTTTTGATCATAATTTCTTGGAAACTAGGAAGAACAAGTCTTCATTTCATAATGTATGAGGGACATCCCACAAAATGAGATTCTTATTGAAATCCTGAGCATTTCTCCAAATGTACCATATTTCCTTGAACAACAATTCTGATAAATGTAACCACTACATATCTGAGACAATATTAGTTTCATTACAGTATTCCCTTTTTCCGTTTTACAGATTATTAATGGTACTTCATTCTACAATAACACTATCACCTATTCTCCATTCATATATTGAAAGGAATGTTTGCCCAGTTATACTTTAAGTTTTCTGTTTTGGTTACCATACAATAATAGACCTTCAAGTCAGTAGACAATTAAAGTTTCTATTCCAATGAAAGCACAATACGGAATAATCAGTCTTGGTTTTACTCTTTTAAGAGAAACCATGCACCTGCAAAGCAACTCCACCTCAAAGGAAAAATAAACCAAACAAAAAAATCACTTCCCCATCTTATAAAATTGCACCTGCAGTTGACTGATGAGGAAGTAGCAATACAATCACGATAACCATACTTATGTTTTGGGCCCTGCCAACCTTGTACTATAGATCTGCAGGAACTAATGCTAGGGAACCAAAACCAAGTAATTACAGCGGATCCTAGTTAATTGGGACACATCGGGACCAGTACATTTTGGCCTATTAAGTGGCTGCCTCATTTAGCCACAGTTTCATGGAAATAGTTAAAAAGGGTATAAAAAAGATAAACTGTGTAACAATTATGCATTTAAGTGAAATACAGAACAAATTAGAACACTACTAATGGCACTACAGTACTATAAAACTGTGTATTAGTTCCTAGTAGTTAGCAATGGAAGAATTCACCCAGTGTGCGCAATGAACAAAATCAGCGCTGACACATAATGCAGATAATGGACTGCCTTCCTATAATGCTATCGACGATTGCATCCTCCAAATCTTGTTCCATTGTAACATTCCAGATGACTGTTGAACGATACCTTCAAATTTTTCACTGTTCCTAACTTGAAGTAGTGAAATAATTTCATTTTCACTCCCGGCCATTTCTGGCATCTCCAAGTCTGAATGCTTGAAACCGCGGTGAGCAAGACAGTTCTGAAATGTCCTATTGCTTATTTCTTGCCAACTATCAGTGACAAAAGTCACTGTTCTTTGAACACCAGCACACGTAACTGATGCTATTTAAAAACTGTTTGCTTTAAGCACAGTGTAGCGTCTAACGACTACATAAGTTCCCGCGACTGACGCTAGTTAGAACCTGTTTGGTCTGTGTCCTGCCCAAATTAGGTGGCATAGTGTTCCAAATAAATGAATGGAATCCTGGCAGTTTTCTGGATTTGTTTTTGTTCTTTAAGAGATGTCCCAAATAACCAGCTACCCTGATTAACTGATGGCCCAATTAACAGGAATCCATTGTATTTCTAAAATATGCAGAATACCTAACATTAAAACTTGAGCCCTCCTTTACTATTAAAGTATAATGTATAGCTCTGAGCCTTCTTATTAGCGAAAGTATATTTTAATAAGAATAGAAGTGATACTCAAGGAAATATGATATATTGAGACAGAGGGCTATAAATAAAGTTTCTTGTTTCAGTTCAGAATGTTCAACCTGACATTGTTTTGAAGGCATGGGTTCGAGAAATTATTGGCCTCAAAATTCTGAAATGCCGTGATCATTCTATTTTCTACAATATACATTAGTACAAATAAAGTTTAAGATAATGTCTCTATTTAGATAAGCTGCTTTAAAAGAGTCATGGTTATTTCATCACACAAAGCCTGCAGCACACTGGTGAGAGAAAGAAATAACAGGCGTTCAGTGTTTATTCATACCGATCCCAAGTATTTCTCCCAGTCTTACGCATCAAGGCCACTTGCTCATTTTGGAACCTATGAGATGGAGGAAAGTCTAACAACTTAGCAAATTCAGGTTTTTAATTAGCATAACCCCACAAATACATTTTTCATTTGTCAAATTTGGGGAAGATTAAGTGACCATTAAGTCAACCCATCTCATCAATCACTTTACACAATTCCATTCGAACTTTCAAAAGCAAATAAAAACTGTAAATAATCATAAAACAACATTTAAGTTAGTCAGATCATAATCCATTTCCGTGAGGTAAGATCTGGAAGGACAAAAATATTTTCAATATTTCATGTTAAGTCCATGATCCCCAGAACTAGGTTTCACAAACAGAATTAACAATTGAAAAACTTGAAAACGTATGTTAAATGTATCAAATAATGACTGACTTAAACCGATCCTTTTTATCAGTGAAAAATTTTTTGAGCTTCAAATGTGCTTAATAATAATGAGCTTCTCCATCAGAACCACTCAGGTGAAAAATGTATCCCACTAGATGCAAAATTAACATTCTAATTTTTATGAAGAATGCTATTATGTAATTTGCAAGTATCAATTCCTTCACGTTTGTCAAATAGTCATGATTAGCACTCCCAAATGGTTAATACTGTACATTAATCCAGTAAGTAATCTGGTAGCAATAAGCAAGGAAATTCAATAGATGCTGCCTGGCCTGCTGCGTTCACCAGCAACTTTGGTGTGTGTTGCTTGAATTTCCAGCATCTGCAGAATTCCTGTTGTTTGTGAAGGAAATTCAATACTCTGATTGTCCACATTATTCCTGGTAGGGGAAGGAACAAATAAAGAGAGTTTTTCCTTGTTGTGAGTGTTACTTGACGAAGGGTCTCAGTCTAAAGTGCTGACAGTTCATCCCCTTCCATAGATACTGCCTGCCATGCGGCAGTTCTCCAACATGTAGACTGGCGGGATGGAGGTGTGTTTCCCAGTTCATAGCAGCAAAATACCCATCAAGGCAAGTAGGAACATTCGACAAGAATGCCAAAGAGTTCAACAAAAATGTCAGCACATCTCCGTAAGTCATTGCTGAAAGGAACCGCAAATGTCCGCGGCACAGTAGCCCAGCGATTAGCCGCATGCGGGCATAGCAGTTAGCAGCTCCGGCCTATGGTCAGGCCACACTTAGATCCCCTCCAGTTCACCTGCCAGCCCCGACTAGGAGTTGAGGATGCCATCGTCTACCTGCTGAACCATGTCTGCGCCCACCTGGACAAGCCAGCGAGCACTGTGAGGGTCATGTTTTTTGGCTTTTCCAGTGTATTCAACACCATCCGCCCTGCTCTGCTGGGGGAGAAGCTGACAGCGATGCAGGTGGATGCTTCCCTGGTGTCATGGATTCTTGATTACCTGACTGGCAGACCACAGTATGTGTGCTTGCAACACTGTGTGTCTGACAGAGTGATCAGCAGCACTGGGGCTCCACAGGGGACTGTCTTGTCTCCCTTTCTCTTCACCATTTACACCTCGGACTTCAACTACTGCACAGAGTCTTGTCATCTTCAGAAGTTTTCGGATGACTCTGCCATAGTTGGATGCATCAGCAAGGGAGGTGAGGCTGAGTACAGGGCTACGGTAGGAAACTTTGTCACATGGTGTGAGCAGAATTATCTGCAGCTTAATGTGAAAAAGACTAAGGAGCTGGTGGTAGACCTGAGGAGAGCTAAGGTACCGGTGACCCCTGTTTCCATCCAGGGGGTCAGTGTGGACATGGTGAAGGATTACAAATACCTGAGGATACGAATTGACAATAAACTGGACTGGTCAAAGAACACTGACGCTGTCTACAAGAAGGGTCAGAGCCGTCTCTATTTCCTGAGGAGACTGAGGTCCTTTAACATCTGCCGGACGATGCTGAGGATGTTCTACGAGTCTATGGTGGCCAGTTTCATGTTTGCTGTTGTGTGCTGGGGCAGCAGGCTGAGGGTAGCAGACACCAACAGAATCAACAAACTCATTCGTAAGCCCAGTGATGTTGTGGGGATGGAACTGGACTCTGTCACGGTGGTGTCTGAAAAGAGGATGCTGTCTAAGTTGCATGCCATCTTGGTCAATGTCTCCCATCCACTACATAATGTACTGGGTGGGCACAGGAGTACATTCAGCCAGAGACTCATTCCACCGAGATGGAGCACAGAGCGTCATTGGAAGTCATTCCTGCCTGTGGCCATCAAACTTTACAACTCCTCCCTTGGAGGATTAGACATCCTGAGCCAATAGGCTGGTCCTGGACTTATTTCATATTTTACTGGCATAATTTACATATTACTATTTAACTATTTATGGTTCAACCACTATTTATTATTTATGGTGCAACTGTAACAAAAGCCAATTTCCCCCGGGATCAATAAAGTATGACTATGGCTATGACTATGACTAGCTTGGTGACATAGCTGTTAGTGGCACAGTAGCACAGTGGTTATTGCAAAGCTTTACTATGCCAGTGATTACTGAACAGGGCTCAGTTCCTGCCACTGACTGTAGGAGTTTGCATGTTCACCCCATGACTGTGTGCGTTTCCTCCAGGTGCTCTGGTTTCCACGTTCCAACGATGTACGGTTTAGGATTAGTAAGTTGTGTGTTTGCTATGTTGGCCCTGGAAGCATGGTGACACTTGTGGGCTGACCCCAGCACATTCTTGGATTGTGCGGCTTGTTGATGCAAACGATGCATTTTACTGTATGTTTCAATGTTTTGATGCTCATGTGACAAATAAAACTAATCTAATTTAGCACATTTGAAATTAGAAACTCAGGGACTGTCTGCTGGTGTAGCTATCAGAACCACCATTTCACAGATCCAGTGATCAATTCTAAGCTCGGGTATTGTCCTGGTGCTTGCACATTCTCCTTGTGACTATGTAGATTTCCCCTATGTGCTTTTGTTTCCTCTCAGATCCCAAAGATGTTAAAGTTATATTGCCCTACCAGTTCCAGTTTCTGATGTCAACTTTCACAAGACTGTGTGTGTGTGTGTGTGTGTGTGTGTGTGTGTGTGTGTGTGCGCGCGCGCACGCGCGCACATTTGAGAAAGAGAGAGAGAGAGAGAGAGAGAGAGAGAAGGGGGGGAGAGAAATGGCATAACAGCGGGGTTTATGAAGATGATGGTTTGATATCTGCTGCTGACTTGGCAGGCTACTTCTGTGTTTTATGGCCCCATAACTTTATTGGTTCCTCAGACTGGAAGAAGATCCAAGAACTTTTCTGCCATCTGCGAATGATTAGATATGTTACATCAGAGCCAGCAATGATGATCAGCAAGGCTGGTCGCCCCATTTGAACGCTGTAGAGCCAATAGCCATTTTCACTGCTGCAATCCTCTTGGCATTGCAGCAAGTGTGAGTGTGTGTGTGTGTGTGTGTGTGTGTGTGTGGTGTGTGTGTGTGTGTGTGTGTGGTGTGTGTGTGTGTATCAAACACATTCCCACACTTGGCTACATTTGAACAATCAATCAGAGGGGCGAAAATAAAATCCACATTCTTACACAAAACAGGGATCTTAAACTAGCTATAACCGTAATAAAATCCAACTGCAGCTTCACAATACAACAATCACACCACAATGTAACATCAATAATACGAACATCTTGAAAAGGAAAATAAAAACGATTTTAAATATGCTTTTCCATGAAACTAAATATATGAATGAAGCATATACATAATGCTGCATTAGCACAGGTTGCATGTTCCCACTTGTGGAAACATGCAGTACATGTGGTGTAAAGATCCATTTCAAACACCATCTTTTCAAAAATCAAGTGTATTCTAAATAGTAAAACAATATTTACCACTAATAATTTGTCCTTATTGTGGTAAAAAGACACTGGGCATCATCTGACAAAATTGAGTTTAAAGATATTAGGATAGATATTTCTAGATGAGAAAGGACAGAAAGGTGAAGTGACAAAGAAGATTCGTATCTTCTGCTCTCGGCACTAAAACACAGAAAATGTCAACCAAAATTATACAAGACACAAAAGAGAATAAAAAACTATAATCTAGCAAAACAATCATAAAGTAATAGAAAATATTAATCATTTTATTTGATATATCCGCTTTTTAAATTAGACAGGTCAAAGGTTAATTTATTTGGAAGTTTAAAAAGGCATGCACCTTGTGGGAACAAAATATACTCAAAGTAACCACAAACAACAGGAATTCTGCAGATGCTGGAAATTCAAGCAACACACGTAAAAGTTGCTGGTGAACGCAGCAGGCCAGGCAGCATCTCTAGGAAGAGGTACAGTCGACGTTTCAGGCCGAGACCCTTCGTCAGGACTAACTGAAGGAAGAGTGAGTAAGGGATTTGAAAGTTGGAGGGGGAGGGGGAGATCCAAAATGATAGGAGAAGACAGGAGGGGGAGGGATGGAGCCAAGAGCTGGACAGGTGATAGGCAAAAGGGATACGAGAGGATCATGGGACAGGAGGTCCGGGAAGAAAGACAAGGGGGGCGGGACCCAGAGGATGGGCAAGGGGTATATTCAGAGGAACAGAGGGAGAAAAAGGAGAGTGAGAGAAAGAATGTGTGTATAAAAATAAGTAACAGATGGGGTACGAGGGGGAGGTGGGGCATTAGTGGAAGTTAGAGTAGTCGATGTTCATGCCATCAGGTTGGAGGCTACCCAGACGGAATATAAGGTGTTGTTCCTCCAACCTGAGTGTGGCTTCATCTTTACAGTAGAGGAGGCCGTGGATAGACATGTCAGAATGGGAATGGGATGTGGAATCAAAATGACCACAACTGCTTGGGTCTTTGTCAGGATAGGAGCAGTAACAATAGAAGGCTGTTCTGTTTGGTTTCTTTAGGAAAATAATGCATTCAGAAATGCAATTAATTCTGATCTTCATGGAGAACTTTGCTGAAAACTGAACAAAAGATAGGTTTATAAATAATATAATAACTTAGAATGAAACATTAACTTACTTTTTAAACTTGCGGATAATTCCACCATCATTCTTTTTGATGTCATGAACTATTTTTTGTATTTGCCTGTGAAAAAGAAATGACAAGAAATAATTCATTGGCCTAAACTGTGCTCTGTAATCACAGAAAGATACAGTGCTGAAGATGGTCATTTAATCTCAAATTAGTATGGTAATATTAATGCAGAGGTACTTCAATGAAAGGAAGAGTGCTTTCCAAAGCACTGGAGCTGACAATTCTTGTCAATGTAATAATAATCCACATCACTTGACAAGGCTTCAAATTAATTGGTATATTTAAATTATCAGATTTTGTCTAAAGATGGAGCACATTTGGAATTAAAATGAGTGTGAAATGGGAGGCATAAAATAATCCAAGGTCCCTGCTGCTCACTGGTATCTTTTGGAAACAGTGGACGTTACAAGAAAATAGACTTGCACTCTTTTGACATGTCCTCCGTGGTGTGGTAGTTCTTGGAATGGGGTAGTTCTAAAGAATGGGGTTTTGGTAGGATTTTGCAATTAATAAATTAAATCGTAAATTGGATACAATCATTGCTGCACTTTAGAAAAGGAGTGAAAAATACAAGGGAAGTAATAAATCAGCTGAGTTTTGAAACCACCTTTTTTTTGGAAAAAATAGAATGTAAATTTAAAGACAAAATGATTACTCTGCACACCTTAAAGATTATATAGGTGTCATGTAAGCCGGATAGTTTGTCAAAAGCCATCCTCCAGTATCAGTGTGCTGGTCAACAAAAGGACCTGCTGAAAATAGATGAGGTCTTGATGGAATCCTGCTTGTTCAGCAACACACCTCCTTCAAAGATTGCTGATAGAGTCTTAGAAAAGTACAGCACAGAAACAGGCCATTTGGTCCATCTTGTACAAGCCAAACCATTTAAAGTGCCTACTCCCAGACCATAGCCCTCCATAACCCTGTCATCCATGTATCTATCCAAACTTCTCGTAAATGTTGAAATCAATCTTGCACGCACAGCTTGTTCCACACTCTCATGATCCTCTGAGTGAAGAAGTTTGCCCTCATGTTCTACTTAAACTTTTCACCTTTCACCCCTAACCCATGGCCTCCCACCTAACATCAGTGGAAAAAGCCTGCTTGCATTTACCCTATCTATACCCCTAATTTTGCATACCTCTATCAAATCTCTCCTGAATCTTCTACAATCCAAGGAATAAAGTCCTAACATATTCAATCTTTCCTTAGAACTCAATTCCTACAGTCCTTGTAAATTTTCTCTGTACTCTTACAAACTTATTTATATCTTTCCTGTAGGTTGGTAACCAAAACTGCACACAATATTCCAAAGTAGGCCTTACCGATGTATTATACAACTTCAGCATAATATGATGAAAAGAGAAATGGTTAAATACATTGGTAACTTTCGGGCTACTTTTTGTACTCTCCACTGCAGTGTATCGCTATTCGACATGGTAGAATTGTCAGATTAATCCAGTACAGTCGACCTCAACCAAAGGCTGTGAGACGTTGAAAAGGAAGAAGGGTGTCTTTAAACAAGATCACAGTCACAAAGGTCATCAGTTGGGACTTTGAAAGATTAAGGAGAATGAGAATGCTATTTGCATTCTGCTTCAACAATTGGGAGTCAAATTAGAGATTATGTCAATCAGCATTCTGGGTGCACTGGATGGAAGGGATAAGGAATACACTAGGTATTTTTGACTCATAAAAAAAGATGACCTGACCCATCCCAATGGCCCTTTTAAATTTAACTGAGCTGATGATTTTTGAGCTTATTTATTTGGAGTATTTTTCCCACGAAGAAGTTACATGAAAGCCATTAAAATACAAATTAGCTTTTCGTTTTCCTCAACAGTGTCTCCTTGATGGCATCTGACAATGGTTCCTTTGATTAGAAACTTCCCAAAGATATGAGGAGGAGGACATGATAATGTGGAGCTATTATTGTTTCTTCACTGTTAATTCAATAGAAATCTCATTATTGTGTAAAAATTGCTGGTTAAGGTAAAAAAAAAAGCTTGGGTTTCAATAAGATGATTTTTATTTCATTTAAATAATCATGATGAGATGTCCAAAGCAGAGACTTTTAATTCAACACTGTGATATCCGAAGGAGGGATGGTGTTATTTAATGTATCTGCTGCAGAATTTGAAAGCCCATTTGAAAGTCCTTTCTTATTTGCTTACACATTCATAGTGATAATTAGATTATTATATTGCTGATTCAGAGAGATCGATATCCATTTGAAAATGTGAGTAACAAGACCAGGTCTGGAGGTAGCCAGCCGGGATACTTGTATTCAGAGCCTCATCTAGAAAGCACGGCTGCAAACCATGCTGCTGACTTCAACAGTGCCAATCTGAGCACATGCTGCTAAAGACAGGAGGACCAAGTTATTCTGACACAATTATTTTGAGAACATTTGTAGAAAATTCAGCAGCAACTCCCTTTCTATGGCAAACTATTCATTTCTAGGTTATATGGACCAATGGCCCACGTTACATGCTCCCTGCATCTCACAAGACTGCAACTGGTATTAAACACAAATTACAGGCAAGTCCTGTTCATTCATTTCCATTGATGCTGTCTAACTTGCTGAGGTGCTGCCTGACTTCTATAGATGTGTGGTGGAGAGGATATTGACTGGTCGCATCATGGCTTGGTATGGAAATATCAATGCCTTTGAACGGAAAAGCCTACAAACTGAACAGACACCAAAATGTTAGTGTACAAAGCAGTGGTAATCCCAACGCTCCTGTATGCACCAGAAACCTGGACAACATACCGACGACATCTGAAGGCACTTGAAAAGTTCCATCAACGCTGTCTTCGAAACATCTTAAATATCAGCTGGGAAGATAGAAGAACCAACGTCAGTATGCTAAATGAAGCAAAAACAACAAGCATTGAAGCCTACGTCATCAAGAACCAACTAAGATGGAGCGGTCATGTTGTTCGGATGAAAGACAAATGTCTGCCGAAACAAATTCTCTACTCCCAGCTTAAAGAAGGCAAACGTAAAGGAGGCGGACAACAGAAGAGATTCAAAGACATCTTAAAAGCCAACATGAAGAAATGTAACGTCGACATCAACAATTGGGAAACCAATGCCAAGGATAGGAAACTCTGGCAAACCATCACCCGAGAAGGAACAGCAATTTTCGAAGCCAACAGATGTGCAGAATTAGAAAGAATTGCAGCAACAACCAAAGCCCAATCTGCCATCTGGAACCACCTGTCCTGAATGCGGAAGAACTTTCAAAGCCAAGATTGGACTCATAAGCCACTTGAGAGCCCATAAATAGATCAACAGAACGAAGACCATCATCCTCGACCTTGAGGGATAGCGACGACGACGATGGCCCAGTCCATCACAGGTCAAGCCCTCCCCACCATTGAGCACATCTACACAGAACGCTGTCACAGTAAAGCCGCGTCGTCATCAAGGATCCTCACCGTCCAGGTCGTGGTCTCTCCACAACATTAGGAAGGTGATACAGGAGCCTCAGTACACACCACCAGGTTCTGGAACAGCAGACATCCCACCCTGCAAAAACTGATTTCAGGGAGGTAGCACCATCAATTTGCGGGAGACTTCTGGGAGAGGTGGGATGTCTGCAATAGAGTAGCTCCTTAGCAGCTAGTCAGCTAGTTTAAATAACGTTAGCTATGCTAATGAACGAATGACACCTGTTAAACTCACCTCAACATGTCTTTTACAGTCTTAACCCACCATGGGCAAGAGAAAAGTCACTGTTGCAAACAGTGCAGCGAGCAACACTGTCATTATTTTTGACCTGTATTAGGCAGGGGTACACTTTAGTGTAGTCTGGGGTGATGTACGTTTTATATTTTCTTTTTTTTCTGGAACACTCTGCCATGGCGCGCTCTTGCTCTCTCTCTCTCTCTCTCTCTCGTGGTCGCTCTTGCTTGCTTTCTCTCTCGCATTCTCGCTTGCTTTCTCTCTCGCTTGCTCTCGCGCTCTCTCTCTCTCGCTTGCTTGCTCTCGCTTGCTTTCTCTCGCTCGCTCCCACTCAAAGAAATTGATTTCCGTATATTGTATATCATTTGCGGGCATCAGGGAGCCACTATTCATATGTGGCAGACTCCTGGAACCTCCGGGAGAGGTGGGATGTCTGGAACAGTTATTACCCCTCAAACTTCAGGTTCTTGAACCAGAGGGGATAATTTCAATCCCTTCATCACTAAACTGTTCTAACAACCTATGGACTCACTTTCAAGTTTTTGATATTTGATATTTATTGCTTATTTACCTATTATTATTATTATTTTTCTTTTTGTATTTGCAGTTTGCTTTTTTTCTGCACATTGGTTGTTTACCTGTTCTGTTGGGTGCTGCCTTTCATTGTTTCTATTGCGTTTCTTGTATTTACTGTGAATGCCCACAAGAAAAGTAATCTCAGGGTTGTATATTCTGACATATATATACTTCGATAAAAAACTTACTTTAAACTCTGAGTTCTTCCACCATTTTGTATGCTTTGCTCATAGGAAAGCAATGTGCTTCTTCAGGCAGCCCACACACTGGCACTCCAACTGCCCAGGAAAGTCCCTTTTAAAATTGCATTATAACGCTGGTATCATTTTGAATCTACTGTCACCTTATTAATCTTGACTTCATTTAGCTAATACATGGCCTTCATGTTCCTTTTTCAAAAAAAAAGATACTAATCACAAAGTTAGTACAAATACAAACAAGAAGGCAAAGCTCTTCCACAAAATTCAAAACAGTCAGGATTGATAATTCCTGTTAACAACAGATAACAAATGATTAACCTGCCTGACCAATTTTGCTCAGTCTGCTATTTTAATGGAAGGCATTGATCCATTTAATTTGAATGCATTAGCTCCCAGTTATAGCAGTATTTGGCTGAAGGCCAACTCAATAACTGCTTTTATGACCGACAATGACATTTTGCTTCATGTTTGAGAACACTTTAGGTGGGTAAATGGTTAATCAGCAATTTAAAATAGACAATACAGACCTTTGTTTATGAATAATCTTTTGAGTAAACTCTGTTCCTCATTGTGTTTCTATGTTTCTATATACAGGCAGTTCCCTTGGTTACATAATGGCCCTGTTCATGCAAGTCAGGAGGCATCTGTTTTCGATGTCATCGATATAGTACAGTTCTACGAACACTTGCTATAGCCATTTCACTTCAATGACTGATCACCATGCTGTGACCCATAATTAAGCCTAAAGATTTCATACTGTATCCAAACTCAAAATCAAAGCCCCCTCAGCCATACTGCAAGCTGGCCCGCCAATGATCAGAAGTTCATGGTATGGACTTCCTCAACTTCATGTTACTGGTCCACAAAGGCTGCAGGTACAGAAGAAAAGGCCTTTCAGCACACTACCAAGGCCTACAATTTTGCCCAGAACAAACCTACACCAGTGTGTGCTGGTACACAGAGCATAAGCTAGCCCATCTTAGAACAAACAGTAAATATGCTTTTTGTTTTGCTCAAATGCATTGAACACGGAGGCACAGTTAGGTTGGCATGGGAGCGTAGTGGTTAGCATAATACTTTATAATTCTAGCGACCAGGGTTCGATTCCTGCCACTACCTGTAAGGAGTTTGACCCTGCGGGCTTCCTCCATGTGTTCCGGTTCCCTCCCACGGTCCACAGATGTACTAATTGGTAGGTTAATTGGTCATTGTAAATTGTCCTGTGATTAAGTGAGGATCGAATCGAGGGATTGCTGGGCGGCGTGGCTCGAAAGGCTGAAAAGGCTTGTTCCACGCTGTATCTCAATAATAAAAATAATTACTGGCTCAATGCATCACAGAGAATGGGAATTTTCCAGAGGACTTCATGCATCACTAGGCTTCATGCACCATTTCTGGTTTAAATGACCTGCGGCAACATGGTGGCATAGTGGTTAGCACATTACTATACGGTGTACTGTGCCAGTGATTGCCAATCGGGGTTCAATTCCCGTTGCTGCCTAGAAGGAGTTTGTACATTCCTCTGGGTGCTCCGGTTTCCTCCCACATTTCAAAAGATGTACAGGTAGGGCTATTGAACTGTGGGTACGTTATGTTGGCACCAGAAGGGTGGTGACACTTGCAACGTTGCCCAGCACAATCCCCACTGATTTGATTTGATGCAAACGGCGCATTTCACTGTCAGCTTCCATGTACACATTACAAATAAAACTAATATAATCTTCTGCTGTAAATTGTATTCTTAGAGCTGCAGAAATTACAATGTAGCTTTTCAAATCTCAGTATTGCTTTTTTAAAGTTATTTTGGGAATCCGAACATCATTGGCAAGGGCAATGTTGATGGTCCATTCTAATTTTCCTCAAGGAAGCGGTGATGAGCTTATTTTTCAGAACCCTGGCAATCTTTGGTGAAGGTACTTCTGTGATGAGCTAGACCCGATGCTGATAAAGGAATAACTATGATGAATAACAATGATCTTAGGCTGAAATGTCAACTCTTGAGTTTGTTATAGTAATATAGAGTCAGAGAACACAGCTGCAGGCCTTTCAGCCCATCTAGTTTGTGCTAAACTATTAATCTGTCTACTCCCATCGACCTGCACCTCAACCATCCATGTATCTATCCGAATTTCTCTTGAATATTGAAATGAAACACATATAAAACACCACCACTGACAGTCCATTCCACATTCTCACCACCCTCTGATTGAAGAAATTCCCCCTCATGTTCTCCTTAAACATTTCACCCTGACCCATGACCTCTAATTTCAGTCTTACCCAACTTCAGTGGAAAGACCTTGCTTGCATTTATCCTATTTATACCCGTTAGTACTTTGTAATCAATACAAAGAGCGGGTCCCATTTCCGCAAAGAACCAAAGTCAGATGGAAAATGGCATTCCTCTATCAAATCTCCCCTCTAGGGAGTACAGTCCTAACCTATTCGATCTTTCCTTATACTTCTAGTCCTTAAGTTTTGGCAACATACTTGTAAATTTTCCTCTGCACTTTTTCAACCTTATTACCAACTTTCCTGTAGGTAGGTAACCAAAACTGCACATAATACTCCAAATTAGGCCTCAGTAGCATCTTATACGACTTCAACATAGATTCTGAACGCCTATACTCAATTTATAAAGTTCAATATGACAAAAGCTCTCCAGGACCCCATCTAGCTGTGATGCTACTTTCCAGGAAGAATGAATCTGTATTCCCAGATCCCTCTGTTCTACTGCACTCCTCAGTGTCCTACCATTCACCATTTAAGTCCTACCCCAGTTAGTCTTCCCAAAGTGCAATGCCTCACGTGTGTCTGCTTTAAATTTCATCTGCCATTTTTCAGTCCATTTTTCCAGCTGGTCCAGATCCTATTGCAAGTTTTAATAGTCTTCCTCACTGTCCACTACATCCTCAATCTTGGTTTCATCTGCAAATTTGCTTATCCAGTTTACCACATTATCATCCAGATTATTGATATGGATGATGAGCAACGATGGGCCTAGCATCAATCCCTGTGGCACTCCACTAGTCACAGGCCTTCAGTCAGAGAGGCAACTATCTACTACCTCCTGGCTTCTCCTGAGAAGCCAATGTCTAATCCAATTTACTACCTCATCTTGAATGTCAAGTAACCAACTGAACCTCCTTGACCAACCTCCCATGTAGGACGTTGTCAAAGGCCTTGCTAAAGTCCATGCAAACAATATTCACTGCCTTGCCGTCATCAACTTTCCTAGTAACTTTCTCGAAAGCCTCTGTGAGATTGGCTAGAGATGACCTATCATGCATGAAGACATGCTGACTATTCTTAATCAGTCCATGCCTATCCAAATGCTTATATATCTGGTTCCTTAGAATACCTTCTAATAAAATATCCACTACTGATGTGAGGCTCAACAGCCTATAATTTTTTGGTTTATTCTTAGAGCCTTTCTTAAACAATGGAACAATATTTCCAATTCCAATCCTCTGGCACCTCATACCAGGCTAAGGACATTTTAAACATCTCTGCCAGGGCCCTTACAATTTCTGCACTAGCCTCCCACAGGATCCAAGGGAACATCTTGTCAGGCTCTAGGGAGTTATCCACCCTAATTTGCCCCAGTACAGCAAACACCACATCCACTGTAATCTGAATATAGTCCCTGACCTCACTGCTGCTCTGCTTCACTTCTGCAGACCGTGTCCATCTCCCGAGTAAATACAGATGCAAAAAACCTATTTAAGATCTCCACCATCTCTTTCCGCTCTACCACTCTGAGCTTCTAGAGGACCAATTTTATCCCTTGCAATCCTTTTCCTCTTAAGATAGCTGTGGAAGCATTTGGGATTCTCCTCACACTTTGTCTGCTAGAGCAACCGCATGCCCTCTTCTTGCCCTCCTAATTACATTCTGAACTGTTTTCTTGCATTTCTCATACTCCTCAAGTACCTCATTTGTTTCTACCGGCCTATACTTGCTATGCACCTCCTTCTTTTTCTTAACCAGGGCCTCAATATCTTTCAGTAAGCAAGGTTCCCTAAACCTGTTATCTTGGCCTTTTATTCTGACAGGAACATGCAAACTGTACTCTCAAAATTTCATTTTTAAAGCCTCCCACTTAACCAGTGTACACCTTTCCCAGAAAACAACCCATCCTAAACCACACTTGCCAGATCCTTTCTGATAACATCAAAATTGGCCTTTCTCCAATTTAGAATCTCAACCCGAAGCTCAGACCTATCCTTCTCCATAATTATCTTGAAACTAATGGCATTATGATCACAAAATGCAAAGTGCTCCCCTCCACAAACTTCTATCACCTGCACTGTCTTGTTCTCTAATAGATTTAATATTGTATTCTCCAGTTGGGAAACTGTCCTGATTAAGGAAACTGTCCTGAACACATTTTACAAACTTTTTCCCATCCAGCCCTTTAACAGTATGGGAGTTGCAGTTGAAATCACCTACTATTATAACCTTATGTTTCTTGCAACAGTCTGCATTCTCTCTACAAATTTGCTCCTCTATATCCCAAGGATGATCATGTTGTCATCCTTTCTTACTCCTCAATTCACCCCATGGAGCCTCAGTAGATAAGATCTCCAGTCTGTCTTATCTGAGCTCTGCTGTGATATTTTCCCTGACCAGTAATGACACCCCTCCCCCTTTAATCCCTCCGGCTCTGTCACGAATAAAGCAACGAACACTGTAATATTGAGCTGCCAGTCTTGCCCCCCTGCAACCGAGTCTCACTAATGGCTACAATATCACAATTCCATATGCTGGTATGCCCTAAGCTAATCTGGCTTTCCTACAATACTCTTTGTATTGAAACATACACAATTTAGAACGTTAGTAGTACCATGCACAAACCTTGGATTTCTGGATTTTTTGTAGGTTAAAAAACATCTGTCCCCACAATCACTCCACTATCTGCTTTGGCTCTTTGGTTCCCATCCTCCCCTGCAACTCTAGCTTAACCACACACCCCACCCCACACCATGCAGTACTAGCAAACTTTTCCTTAAGAATATTCATCCCTCTCCAGTTCAGGTGCTTTCTTTCTTTATTAATCTTTTTATTAATTTAATACAAACAAGAGGAGAATTATCTCAAATATACATATCAATAACCATACAGAGATTAAAGTAGACATTATCAAAGTCATACATAGTATTAAAGCTAGTGTATAATATATAATAAAAAAGAAAACAGCAATTCTCCTCTTATCAGTTCATAAACAGGATAACAAAACTTTGAATTTTAAATGAAGGAAAAAAGACCTCCACTACACTATACAGAAAAAAAGGGACTAGGCAGTCCTTTCTGAGGATACGACCAGAAAAGAAAAAGAAAGACTTTCTGATCAAATCTAAAACTTCGAGAAAAAATTGGAAGAGTAATAAATCAAATCAAATGAAAATATTGAATAAAAGGTCGCCAGATTTGCTCAAATTTAAAGGATGTATCAAATGTCCGACTTCTTATTTTCTCTAAACTTAAACAGGACATAATGGAGGAAAGCCAATAAAAGACAGTCGGTGGATTAGAATCCTTCCACTTCAGTAAAATGGCTCTCCTAGCCAATAAAGTTGAAAAGGCTATCATATGTCGAGCAGAAACAGGAATATTTCCTGGTTTCGATGTGGTAATCCCAAATATTGCTGTTAAGTAAATTAGGTTGTAGGTCCAGATCGAAGACTTTTGATAAAGTTTTAAAAACATCTCTCCAAAAATTGTCTAGCTTTGTACAAGACCAAAATATATGAGATAAAGTGGCCACCTCACTATTACATCTGTCACAAATAGGATTGATGTTGGAAAAAATACGTGCTAGTTTATCCTTTGACATATGGTGACATATGGGCCCGATGCACTACCTTGAACTGTATCAAGGAATGACGGGCACAAATAGATGAGTTATTAACCAAATGAAGAATTTTACTCCATTGATTATCTGAAAATGACTCTTAAACTTCCAATTCCCAGGCACATTTAATTTTATTGTTAGATATCATTAACAAATTCAATATCCGTTTATAATTTATAGCTATCAACCCTTTTTGAAGTGGTTTAAGCTGAAAAAGAACATCTGTCATATTAGGTGGATAAGCATAAGGGTAATTTGGCAGCAAACCATGTAAAAAATTCCTAATTTGTAAATATCTAAAGAAATGTACATTAGGTAAACCATATTTATCCACCAACTGAGAAAAAGACATTAAACAGTCCCATAAAAATAAAACCTGAAAAAGTTGTTATTCCCTTGGTTTTCCAAATTAAAAAGGTCTTATCCAAAATTGATGGTTTAAAAAAATAATTAAAATGGATATTACTAGAAAGAACAAAATTATTTAACTCTAAAAAATCTATGAAAGTGAAACCAATTCTTAAAGTATGTTTAATAATAGGATTAAATTCTTGTCTACTAATCTTAGGAAACAAAAAGGGAAGAGGAGCTCCCAGTAAAGAGGCCAAAGAGAAACCCTTCCCCGAGTTTTCCTCCAAATCCAACCATGAAGGACATTCATGTATGTCTGAATAATGAATCCAAAAAGTAATATATCAAATATTAATTGCCCAATAATACATTCTAAAATTTGGCAAAGCCATACCACCATCCTTTTTTAATTTCTGTAATAAAGGTTTACTCAATGTAGGATTTTTATTATTCCAAATATAAGATAAGGTTATAGAATCTGTTCTATCAAAACACGTTTTAGGAACAAAGGTAGGAACTGCCTGAAATGTTTATAAGAATTTTGGTAGAATTATCATTTTAATAGCATTAATTTGACCTGTTAATGATAACGTCACAGGTGACCATTTAGAAAGCATTTGTTGAGTGTAATCAATTAATGGAAGAAAATTATAATTATATAGGTCCTTAAAATTATTAGTAATTTTAATACCAAGATAAGTAAAGTAATTTTTAACAATACTAAAAGGAACTTGATGATATTGATCTGAGTAATTATTAATGGGAAATAACTCACTTTTATATAAATTTAATTTATATCCAGAAAAACTACTAAATTCAGAAAATATAGATAGCATAGAAGGAATAGATTTCCTAGGATCTGAAATATAAACTAACAGGTCATCTGCATACAACGAAACCTTGTGTAATTTGTCCCCTCTCCGAGGGACAGATCAGCTATTATATGGCTGGATAATAGAACAGGCTCAAGAGACTGAAAATATATTTCCTATTCCTTTATTCCAAACAAAGCTAAAATCAAAGAATCAATTGATATAGGAAGGGACTGGGGAAGTTTGCAGAGATAGACTGGATAGAGACCAAAGAGCTAGATTTTCAATGAAAGAGAATGAGAATTTTATTTCCAATATTACTAAGTATGTGAGCCATGAAAGAAAGGTAAGCAGATTGGCATTGGAAGAAGGAACTCCTACTGGTAAGTAGAAAGTTTCATGGAAGCCCTATATACTTTATAGCCACCAAACAATTGATACTAGAGTGTACAATCATCACAGCGATATTTGATTCTGTGCTTCCCGCTCCCTGGAGTACAAATCGATAGTAAATATTAACAATTTAAATTATAAATCATAAATAGAAAATAGAAAAGGGAAAGTAAGGTAGTGCAAAAAATCCGAGAGGCAGGTCCGGATATTTGGAGGGTACGGCGCAGATCTGGGTCAGGATCCATTCAGCAGTCTTATCACAGTTGGAAAGAAGCTGTTCCCAAATCTGGCTGTATGAGTCTTCAAGCTCCTGAGCCTTCCCCGGAGGGAAGAGGGTCAAAAAGTGTGTTAGCTGGGTGGGTCATGTCCTTGATTATCCTGGCAGCACTGCTCCAACAGCATGCGGTGTAAAGTGAGTCCAAGGATGGAAGATTGGTTTGTGTGATGTGCTGCACTGTGTTCATGATCTTCTGCAGCTTCTTTCGGTCTTGGACAAGACAACTTCTATACCAGGTTGTGATGCACCCTAGAAAAATGCTTTCTACAGTGCATCTATAAAAATTAGTGAGGGTTTTAGGGGACAGGCCAAATTTCTTTAGTTTTCTCAGTAAGTAAAGGGGCTGGTGGGCCTTCTTGGCAGTGAACTGTGCTTGGTTGGACCAAGTCAGGTCCTTTGTGATATTGACCCCGAGGAACTTAAAGCTTTTGACCTATTCCACTTGTGCACCACCGACGTAAATTGGGTCGTGCGGTCCGCTACTCCTTCTGAAGTCAAAAACCAATTCCTTCGTCTTGCTGACGTTGAGGGATAGGTTATTGTCTTCGCACCATGCCACCAGGTTCTTAATTTCCTCTCTATACTCAAGTTCATCATTACCCGAGATACGGCCTACAATTGTTGTGTCATCAGCAAACTTGTATATTGAGTTTGATGGAAACTTGGTTACACAATCATGGGTGTACAGTGAGTACAGCAGGGAGCAGAGTACACAGCCTTGTGGGGCACTGGTGCTCAGAGTGATTGTAGAGGAGAGCTTGTCCCCTATTTTTACAGCCTGGGTCCTGTCTGTGAGGAAGTTGAAGATCCAGCTGCAGATCTGAGTGCTAAGGCCCAGGTTCCGGAGCTTAGGAATCAGTTTATTTGGAATGATGGTATTAAAGGCAGTGCTGTAGTCAATGAAAAGGAGCCTTATGTATGCATCTTTATTCTCCAGGTGCTCTAAGGAGGAATGTACGGCCAGAGAGATGGCATCTGCCGTTGACCTGTTGCTCTGGTAGGCGAATTGCAAAGTTGAGGTTGACTGGTAGGCTGTGGTTGATGTGTGCCATTACCAATCTCTCAAAGCACTTCATAGCAATTGATGTCAGAGCCACAGGTTGATAGTCATTCAGGCATGCCTCTTGCTCTTCTTCGGCACTGGGATTATCGTTGCCTTCCTAAAACACGAGGGGATCTTGGACTGAAGCAAGGAGCAGTTGAAGATCTCAGCAAACACTCCAGCTAGCTCGCTTGCACAGGCCTGGAGAACCCATCCAGGGACGCCATCTGGGCCCGTCGCCTTCCTTGGATTTATCTTCAGGAAGGCCCTCCTAACATCCTCCTCAGTGACAATGAATCTCGATGCCACCAGGTCCGGCTCATCCGGAGGGAGCGGGACGCTCCTCTTCTGTTCGAATCTTGCGTAGAATATGCTAAGTTCATCAGGAAGAGAAGCGCCACAGTTATTGATATTCCCAGCTTAGGGGAATTAACAAGGTGTAATTCAAGTAGGCTCACTTATTCTGGATGGTGTCCAGCTTCTTGAGATTGCTTGCTATTAGTCTTCATCCAGACAGATGGAAAGGTTTCCATCACCTACCTAGTTTGTTCCTGCAGCGTAGGTGGTAGAAAGTCCTTAGAGAGTTAGGAGATGGGTCACTAGCTGTAAAATCCACGGTTTCTGACATGCCCTTGCGCCTATGTTGATTAGCTGAGTTTCTGGTCATTGGAGACCCCGAAGATACCGATTGCAGGGGACAGGGCAATTGCAATGCCATTGATGTCAAAGTCAAGTTTATTGCCATATGCATAACTACACATATGCACAGGTGTAATGAAAAACTTAGTTGCAGCAACACTGTAGGCACGTAGCTTCATATCAGCAACACTCACAAGAAAATAAGTGCCAAATAAACATTATACAGAATTTTTACAGAACAAAATCTACTTTAGTTCAAGGTAATTGAAGTGGTCATAGTGTTGTTAAACTGTATAGTGATTGGGTCAAGGGAAGCATTTGCTCTTGAACCTGGGTGGGGTGGGACTTCAGGCTGTCTGACAGTAGCTGTGAGAATATGGCTTGGGCAGTATGGGGGATCTTTGCTGATGGACGCTGCCTTCCTGAGACAGCGTTTGCTGTGGATAGTACCGGTGGTGGTAGCTATTTAGGCAGATTCTGTCTTGTTAGACATAGTTATTGGCTGGCACTTCTCTGGTGCGACTTTTAATTGTCACTTATTAACCCATACCTGAACATTGTCCAGGATTGGTACTTGTATGCATGAACCGCTTCATTTGCTGATAGATGGCAAATTAAATTGAATGTGAGCAAACACCAGCAAACATCCTGACTTCTGACTAGATGATGGAAGGAAGGTTATTGATGAAGCAGCTGAAGAGGGTTGGACCTAGCACACTGCCCCCATGGCCTGGTTAACTAACCTTCGATGATCACAATCATTCTTCTTCGTGAGAGGCAGAACAACAGCACCATTGGAATGTTTTCTCTCTGTTGCTGATTAACTTTCATTTCAATTGATTGTTTTGATACCACACTTTGTCAAATGCTTCCTTGACATCAAGGCGAGTAACTTTTTCCTCACCTTGAGAATTCAGTTCATATTTGGACCAAGACTGTGATAAAGTCAGAAGCAATGTCGTGTCAGGAAAACCCAAACTAGGCATAATTAAGTGCCACTTGATAGCATTGTTGATGATGGCTTCCATCACTTTGCTGATGACTGGGAGTTGACTGAATAATAGGTAATTAATCAGAATAGATCTTCCCTGCTCTTTGTGAATGGGACTTCACCTGGCAAGTTGCTACACTCTTCAGTAAATACCAGGATTGTTACTGCAATGGAATAACTTGTATTGAGATTTAGTTAGTTCTGAAATTCATATCCTCAGTATTTCAGAACCTCATCTTCCTGCCGCCTTAACAGGGATAGAATTCCTCTAGTCCTCACCTACCATCACACGAGGCTCCACATCCAACACATCAGTTTCCATAATTCCTGCCATCGTCAAAAGGACCTGATCACCAAACACGTCTTTACCTCTACACCCACCCTCTGCTTTCTGCGGGGATCATTTCCTTAATGATTCCCTTGAATTATGAATCATCATTCATAATGATTCCCTTGTCCATTTGTACCTCCCAACTACTCTCCCTCCTGGCACTTGTCCCTGCTAGAGGCAGAAGTGCTACACCTGCCCATTCACCTCCTTCCTTTCCTCTATTCAGGGCTCCAAACAGACCTCCCAGGTGAGGCAGCACTTCACCTGCAAATCTGCTGGGACGGTCGGCTGTATCTGGCGCATCCAATGCAGTCTCCTCGACATTGGTGAGACCCTACATAGATTGGGCGACTGTTTTGTCGAGCACCTCTGCTTCATCCGCAAAAAGCAAAATTTCCTGGTGGCCGACCATTTTAATTCCTATCCCAATTCCCGTTCTGGCATGTCAGTGCATGGCCTCCTCTTCGGCCACAATCAGGTTGGAGGAGTAACACCTCATATTCTGTCTAGGTAGCCCCCAACCCAATGGCATGAACATCGGCTCTTCCTTCTCTTCTTCAAATCCCCATCCTAGCCTCTTACCTCTTCACCTCACTTGCCTCCAACTTGAGCCTCCTCCTCCTTCCCATGGTCCACTCTCTTCTCATCAGATTTCTTCTCCAGAGCTTTGCCTTTCTAAGCTATCACCTCCCAGCTTCTTTTTTTGACCTCCCTCCCCCATCCACCAGATACCACCTATCACCTTCTAGCTTGTCCTGCTTTCTCTACCCCACCTTCTTACTTTGGCATCTTTCCCCTTCCTTCCCAGTCCTGATGAGGTCTCAGCTCAAAACATTGATTGTTCATTCATTTCCATACATGCTGCTTGACCTGTTGAGTTCCTTCAGTACTTTGTGCGTGTTTTTCAGAACCTTATCTGGGTTGTTCACTAGTCCAGCTGACTTTGTCACATCCAGTGCTCTCAGCTATTTCTTGATATAACGAGGAATGAATCAAATTGGTTAGAGATTGACTTTTATGATGGTCAGTATCTCAAGAGAAAACTGAGATGATTCATTTATTCTGCACTTCAGGCTGACCATGGGTCTGGATACGTTTCAGCCTTCAGTATTTGTACTGTTGTCTAATGTATTAGGTTTTCTTTTAGATTTCCTTTAACTAATAATTTGTCTTGATGGTCCGCAATAGCCGGAGTAAATCCTGAAAATGCATTACAAGTGTCATTTTGCTATATTAAATTTCCATCTGATATTTCTCTCACAAAATACAGACAAATCCATTATGTTTTAATGGCTCAGTTGTACACAGGTCTGTGATTCTACTCTACAGCAAGATGTTACTCTTACATGCATTCATGAGAAGTGGTCCAGCAAGCAGCTTGGTCGCATCACAACCACTAGGGTAAAATTGATGCATACAAAATGCTGGAGGAACTCAGCTGGCCAGACAGCATCTATGGAAAAGAGGAAATAGTCGATGTTTTGTGCTAAGACCTGTCATCAGGACCCTCCTGATGAAGGGTCTCAGCCTGAAAAGTTGACTGTTTCATTATTAACCAATAATGAGGTCAATCCCTTTTAATTTATCGTTGTTAAGTTTAACCCACTTCCCATAGAATGAAGTGTCCCCAATTTTTGCATCCAATATATTCTTGGTGTACATAATTGTCTTTGTTTGCACTAACTATGGAGCATGGAAGTGTACAGAACACCTGAACATACAACATAGACATCTACAGCACATTACAGTCCCTTTGGCCCATTATGTTGTGCCGACCATGTAACCTACTCTAGAAACTGCCTGGAATTTCCCTAGCACATCGCCCTCTGTTTTTCGAAGTTCTATGTACCTAAGAGTCTCTTAAAAGACCCTACTGCATCCTGTAAATTATGTGTTATTGAAATTCTGTTACTTTTGAAATTTGGTTGCACTGATGTCAAATGGAGCTAAATTTTGGGTGCCGATGGTACTACATTACATTCTTGGTGCTTACAAACCAAGATGGATTTCTAATTAGCAAAACCCTAATTCACTTACATCGAACATCATTTGCAAGTGAATTGTAGGAGCATAGGTTCACTGTGCTCAAAGAATTAGTTCATAATTGTGCATCAGAATGATGCAAGATTTGTGAAATTTATTCTCCAGAAATTAGTCATCCAAGATGCAATACTAGATAGCTAAGGAGACTATGATAACAGATATAAAGAGAAATGGATGTCCATCCACTGGGTGAAATGACGGAGTTAGCAGGTTCAGATTTATCTATATACATGTAAAAATACAATGAAATGTGTCATTTGCATTAACAAACAACACAAACCAAGGATGTGCTGGGGGTAGCTCGCAAGTGTTGCCACACATTCTGGTGCCAACATAGTACGCCCACAAAGGTTGGGAGAACATAGAACGCAACACAACAAGCAACTAAGCAGCAGCAACAAAACAAGCCCCTTTCCTCCCTCTCAACCTCCCTTAAAAGTGCAAAACACTCAAAGACGCAAGGAGTTGCAATGGATGAGCAGAGGCATAAACCTTATATGCTAGCTGGTTTTAGTGGTCTCAAGAGAAAATTCTAAAATATTCAGAATATGTACTTATCAGTAATGCTTTCTAATTTAATACAAGTCATGTTATTGTATCATGTTACTCTAAGTTGATGATTAATTGTGTATTTCCATGCATATAGTGTTACATGTGGTTCAGTTTCTGCATTGGAGATCAAGTTTCCTGTTGAAATATCTATTCTAGAAGATCAGCACAAATAGTCTCCTGCTCTTGGGAGGATTTTCACAGACAAGAAATTGGTGCGTTCACTATGGATTCAGCTGCTGTTATAGCAGGGGAGACAGTGCAAGTTTTGATATTCCTCCCTAAACTTTTCAGCTTCTCCACCTCTTACTTTTCCTTTCAAATATACTTTATAATGGAGATGCAAGGAGTCTCTTGGTTTCCCACTTCTTTGCCAAGGCTTCTTTGATAACTGCACACAAACTTAAGCTCTCTATTACCCACAGAAATGACATCAACCACAAGCATCACAGACCTTCCTGACATAGAAGTACGTTGCTCGCTCTTCCACACCTCTGATTTAAAATTCAAAAACTTACTGGCTAACAGTGGTACAGTGGTACAGGAGCACACCTGGACCATAGCTATTCAAGAAGGATCACCAGCCGCTTTTCCAAGATGATTGGAGATCGCCAATGAGTGCTCATCTTTCCAACAATGCCTACATCCCATTATTGATATTTTGTTTCCATAATCTTTCCCAATTTGCAGTTGCAGAAACTACAAGAGCAAAAATGTAATGAAAGGACATTCAAAATACTGCTTAGGCCACAGGCTGTTCACTGTGAGAAGGGATGCTAGAACTACATATAAAAAAAAGCCTATTGCCATGAAATGAGAATTGAGATCCTAGACCAGCTACATTAATGATGCCTAGAAGGGCATATCAGAGTCTGGGCTTTCTGTGACAATAATACACCACTAAACTCACCAAACCCATTTTTCCAACTATGACATGTGTCAGAAGCTTTCTGAGTATTCCCTATTTGTACGAATGAATGCAGCTCTAAAAGACAAGAGATATAAACCAGCTACAACGGTGCATCTATTTGATCGACATCCCTTCCACTGTGGCTGCACTGCGTTACCATCTACCAGATGCATTGCATGACACTGTCAATGCTTTTTGGATACCACCTCTCAAACATACTATAACTACTACCTCAATGGACAGGACCGGGAAGCACATAAAATCAGCACAACTTGCAAGTTCTCCTCCATGGGACGTTATCTGGTGCTTGAAATGCATTGCTACTCCGCTACAGAATCCCTAATAGCAGCATCAGATATCTTCCCACTCTGACTGAAGTGGTTTTAGAAGGATTGCCGTCCAAGGGCAATATGGAAAGGAGATTAAATGCTATTTATTTGAAGAAAATACACTGGAGCAGGAAAGGTTTACAGGTGCTGAAAAACAGGGTAAAATTATGAACAGTATGATAGAAAGTAGAAGACCATTTCCTACAAAAAACAAATTTCACGACATAATAATTCTGATAATAATTCTGATTTAATCTGCTTGGTGGATATTTTGTGTAGATTAGATCTGTAATTTATTAACTTTTTAAGAATTATGAATAAATTTATTTGCTGAATTCAACTTTTTTTTAAGCAAAAAGAAAGCTTTACTCATCATGGAAGATATATTTGCAATGTATTATAACTAAAAATAGACATTCAGAATTCTGTCTTATTTCACCCTCCTGCACTAGTCATTCTCCCAGCCTGCCCATGTCTTCCAGGATCTAGCCTTTATGCAGTGAATTACTAATGGCGTGAGATGCACTGTTCAATTTTTGCAACTAGCACTGGAGCTAAATGGAGAGTTAATAGACTTTAAAAATTCTGAAAGTCCTTGTTAGGGAGGAATAAAAGCACAGATTTATTCACATGTTGTAACTATCTACTTACATTAAAATAGTGGTGAAATTTACAATGATCCTGAAACTGGTATTTTTAACTAGAATTTTTTTTAAAGGTTGCTCGTAGGATGGAAAGAGTTGAAACCAACAGAAATTGCCTGAAACAATCAGCGCCCGAAGAACAATCGGGTGCGTTCTTTCTTCTGCAAAAATTACACATTTTAAACACAGAGACAATTGATTATTAGGCTCTGCTTTCAGGAGATGTAATTTGTGAAAACTGTTCAGGTTTGAAGGAAATTCTGTCTGATGAAATAAATTCATTAAAACATCCTAGATACAACTACCAACCTTGTTGGCCTTTGGATTTTAAGTGTTAAATTTAATATTCATAAAGTCACGATTGCCATTAAATTAATGCTAGGCACGAGATTAGATTTCTTAGATTTTCCTTTCATAACATAAAACAAAATATCCTGGTGTGATTACTAGAAGATTAGTTATTGGTAAAGTATAGTGATGACCAAGTCTGCCTGTTGTAATTAGCATCAAATCTTAAACCTCAGCACTTCTTAAACATTCAAATATCTTAAATGCAAATTAAGGAGATAAAGTTCAACAAAATATTATTGAAATTTTACAAGAAGAACACAAGCCATTTCATTCATAATCTTTAGATGTTTTCTATGAAAAAGAATCAGTGGGAAAAACAGGTCTGAACTTTGTGCGTTGATCATCTGCGTACACATATTAGCAAAAAGTAG
Source organism: Mobula birostris (assembly GCF_030028105.1). Taxonomy (NCBI): domain Eukaryota; kingdom Metazoa; phylum Chordata; class Chondrichthyes; order Myliobatiformes; family Myliobatidae; genus Mobula; species Mobula birostris. Next base: position 39,615,146 of record NC_092390.1, read on the forward strand.
TGCTAACCCATATATTTTCCCCTTCTCATACTAACTTCATGTAAACCAAACATTACACCTGCCAAACATGCAATGCACCAACACCTGTAATACCTTTAGCAGTAGCACTGGGGACTGAAGTTCAAAACAAATTATATGACTGTTAACTTGATCTAATGAGTTTCACTGCAGATTTTGGGATATTAAACATCTTGCCAAAACTCTAGCTGTACTTTAGAGTTATGATAAAAACACCGGTATTTTGAATTGAGTGACATATAAAACAGTCATGCCTCCTGTACAACTTCTCCAGTTTTTATTTACATTGAGTTCAATGACAGATACATTATACTTCTGTAAATGTATTGATTCACACAACTAATTATGTGTGTGTTTTAACAAACATTGGCCTCATTCTATAATCGATCCTTGCCAGAGATTCAGTGTAGCACACTGCCACATATGCAGTTTTATAGTCCATTAAAATTACAAACGATTCATACAGACAATACCATACACTTCAAACAAGCAGGGGTAACAACAATCCTAGTTACGTAAACAATCTTTCAAACACTTCAATTCTAATGGACTTTATCTTATGAAGAGCCTAAATACTCACCTTATTCTCTGACTCTGAGCAAGTTTATTAAATGTTTCCATCTTTACTCAGGAAAATACAATTGCTTTGCAAATTATTTTCATCTGTGCCTAAGAAGGCAGCTGCTATCAGAAGGTCAGCCAAAGCAGAAGTTGACTGGTTGCATCATATCAGATGTTGTTTTCAGTTGCATGAATGACAAATGGCATTTCATACTGTAACTTTTAACCTTCTCGAAGTATTATGCTGTATTTCTTGTGATAATATGATAATGAGATTAGTGATTGAAGGACATTACCAGCATTTAGTCAGTCATAAACTACTAAGCCCAAGCCGTGCCTTGTTCACATCAAGCTATATTTAACCAAAATTGCAAAACTTACATACTGCATCTTAAACAAACACGTGAGTCAGGCGTCAGAAGGTTCCAGGGGTGTTTTTATTAATTTTAACTCCATGTTTTCTACTTTGAGGCTATGATGCTTAGATATGATTTTTGATTTAATCTGTGGGAACAATACTTAAGATACAGTTGCATTCTTAATGCCTGACATTTATTGCATTTTAAAATTACTGTTCTATCTTCAATAACATTTAGAGATATCACAATCTTATGGAAATTTTAGACTGTAACATCAACTATTATTGCATTTGAATGAAATTGACTTACAGGGAAAAAAAACAGTATAGTGAAGCTTTCTAGTTGGTATAATTTTCACACTAATATCTTTGAAGTTATACTGTATATGAGTCAAGAGATTCTTCAGTGTCCATTAGGGGCAGGGTAAATCATTACTGTATGGCAGAGCTTTGCCAATTTTAGTTGAGGTCTTGTCATTGAAAAGCAAGCACAATTCACCAGTTAATGTATGTACAGGGGTTTTTCTCCACACTTTCCGTGAATATTTCACAAAATAAAACAGTAGGTAGGCCTAAGACTGGGACAGGGGTACAGAACAAAGAGGCAGCTTGAGCTCAGGCACCTGTGTTGGAATCTGGTTACAGCAGAGTAGGCCTCCTAGGCTGGTCAAGGGATGGGTCTGGTGGGTTGGGAATTATGGGAGATTGCATTAGAGGACTGGGGCTGCGCTTCAGGGCATTTGGTTCTGGGCAGGGTCATGAACACAGAGATGGGGAACACGTGAGTGTAAATTAAAGAGTTCCCACCCAAGCTGGATTCCCCGCTCATGTCTGGGATCTGCCCATGTTAATAAACAGGGCCCTGCTCATTCCCCACTTGCTGGGGACATTTGCTCATGTGGTTCCAAGGCATGCGCACAGATGGTCATTACACAATCACTTCTGCAGAAACAGCAGCATCATGACAAGCATGAGTATGCCTCAGACGAACATGAGTAAATTTCCCCTTCAAACTGGTAAATGGGCAAATGCTCTTTTATTAATACGAGCAACTTTGATTAAAGACACATAAACAGCATTAAATCTGGTATTTCTGTGCATGTGCTGTCATCTGTAGAAATCCTAGACTCATTGACAGTTTCAGGATACCAAATCACCCATTTGTTACTTTATTTTGGTAGTCAGAAGTAATTTAAAACTGTTAAAGTCTCCTTACAGCCTATGTAGCTGGTAAAACTGGGGATGGGGTTCTTTTGGCTGCCAAGGATAGTTCAAGTTGTGTGCCAATCAAAAAAAACTGCAGATTAAAAAAAAAGGAACAAACAGTTGAATGAGCACAGATGTGTTTAAACTAAGAGTTGTCTATTATAACCCCCCATGGAGTACAGCGTAACCATGGAAAGAAAGAAACACTTCTGCTTTCTGTGTTTGGATCACTGATGCACAGCACGTAACACAACAATCACAAAATTGGTCACGCTCAACTAATAGCATTTGCAGATGTAAATTAAAGATAAAAGTTACCATAAGTAAAAAAAAACCAGAAAAAGTTAATACTCGGCAGGCCTGGCAGTAACTATGGACCAAACAGCAGTTATCGCTAGCCAGCATCATTGTGATATTAAATCCAGCACATGTTTCTAACACAAAAGGACCATGGACAGTTTTTAGGAATTATAAGTCCTGGTTTGAATTGCCAGCAATTCTGGGCATCACAAGGAACAGATACATTGGCCCACAGGGAGCACAGCATTCTTTACCAGAATGATAACTGGACTCTATGGATTAATTTATAGGAGGAGATTACTCAAACAAGAGTTATATTTTCTGCAAGTTAAAAGGGTTATTTGCTTTAGGTGTTGAAGATTTTATAGAGAACTAAGGCAATTCATGCAAAGAACTTATTTTGGGCTGGAAAGTCACGCAATTTGGGCAGTTCCAAATTATTAGAATGAGACTTTTTTAAGGCATTAAATCAGAACACTTTTTTACCTGGAAATAGCCGTAAATATCTGGTGGTCTTTTTTTTTATATAAATGTCAATTGATTTGATATCAACTAACACTTGAAAATCCTGGCATCTATAGATGGTTTTGAATTAAATATTGTGGGATAAGGAAGATTGGTAGGTCTGTGGAACTCTATCATAGGCACTAGTCTCCCCCACCATCGAGGGCATCTTCAAAAAGTCATTCCTCAAAAAGAAAACATCCATCTTTAAGGACCCTCACCACCCAGGATATGCCCTCCACTCATTGCTACCATCAGAGCAGAGGTACAAAAGCCTGAAGACACACACAATGTTTCAGGATCAGCTTCTTCCCCTCTGCCATCAGATGAGCAATGAACCCATGAACACTACTCCTGCTCTCGTTTTGCACTATTTAATATATAATATATATATTTATTATTATAATTTATAGTATATTTTTAAATTGCACTATACTGCTACCGCAAAACAGCAGTTTTGACAACATACTGTATGACAGTGATAATAAATCTGATTCTGATTCTGTGGAGCTATTTTAACACACTGAAAATAATCAGGTTATCTATCAATGAACTGATTAACAGATCAGTTATGATTTCTTAGAATGGCAAAGGCTTGATGGGGCATACAGCCTACTCCTATTCCTATGCAGATTTATTCTTGAGTAGATCGGGGGGACGGGGGGAAGAGAAGGACGGACGGCGGGGACAGGGGGAGAGAAGGACGGATGGCGGGGACAGGGGGAGAGAAGGACAGACAGCAGGGACAGGGGGAAGAGAAGGACGGACGGCAGGGACGGGAAAAGAAGGACGTACGGCAGGGACGGGGGAAGAGAAGGACAGATGGCAGGGACGGGGGGAAAGAAGGACGTACGGCAGGGACGGGGGAAGAGGGATGGACAGCAGGGACGGGGGAAGAGAAGGACGGACAGCAGGGATGGGGGGAGAAGAGAAGGACGGATGATGGGGACGGTGGGGGGAAAAGAAGGACGGATGGTGGGGATGGGGGAAAGAGAAGGACGGATGGTGGGGATGGGGGGGAAGAGAAGGACAGACGGCGGGGATGGGGAAGAGAAGGACGCAGGGCGGGGATGGGGGGAAGAGGAGGACAATCAGTGGGGATGGGGGTAAGAGAAGGACGGACGGCAGGGATGGGGGAAGAGAAGGACGGATGGTGAGGACGGGGGGAAAAGAAGGACGGATGGTGGGGACAGGGGGAAGAGAAGGACGGACGGCGGGGATGGGGGGAAAGAGAAGGACGGACGGCGGGGATGGGGGGGAAGAGAAGGACAGACAGCGGGGCAGAGAATATGGATGGGGTAAGGACAGTCCGGGGGACAACGGGTGGTGGGAAGGACAGTGGGGGGAGTAGGAAGGACAGTGGGGGGACAGCAGGGGGAAGAAGTACAGTAAGGGGGAGGAAGGACAGTGGGTGATGGGAAGGACAGTGGAGGGAGGTTAAATAGGCAGAACTATGTAAGATATTTGTCCCATAATGAGTTAATGAGGACTGTAGTTCGGATTGTTGGATTTAGCTACAGTAAAGATTATGTTTTGCTTTACCAGAACTGAGCTGAGGACAATTCTGCCAAGTTTCCCCTTCAGAGTAATGTCAAATTAAAGAAACAATAATTACTGCCAAGCCCCTGGAGATGCCAGTGCTGATCCTTCCACTCATTAACTTGATGCCATGATACTTCTCGTCTCCCTCCAGATCAGAATACCTCGACCTTCATGGCCCATACTTCTCTGCTCTTCAGATTTTAGCAGCTCATGAACATCTTTGATTCATTGCCTTAGTAAACCCTTACAGGCATCTGATTTCTATCTTGGGCTCCATCCAGATGGCAGTAGTCATCTTTGGCCTTGTACTGCCTCTCCAGTATCCTGGTTTTCCATTTCTAGCTCCCCAAAGATATCAGATGCTGATTGCACATTTAAGTCTTCCCCAGCCAGGGTACCGTAACCTGCGTATGCTCATTAGTGATCTCAACAAAAGCATTTACATTTACAAAGCTCTTGGAATAGAGCTGTTAAACTATCTTTTACTCACATGTCAATTGCAATAGTTTCTTTCATAGTAAATGGATTCCAACACAGAATGTCAAGATATGTGAAAATATAATTAAATTCCATAAGGTGATGCAGTTTACTTCAGTCATTGTTTACCTGCATTCACAGATTATACGTCTGAGCTCTACATCAAAGAGAAATACTGATGTCAGAAAAGATTATCAGGGAGGAAGCAATGAGGAAACATTTCAAGATGGCTGCCAGCATCCCAAACATAAATTGATAGTTCTTTTTAAAAAATAGTTTAATAAAATGAGTTAGATGCCATCTACTCTGGATGAAGTAAATTTAGAGACGCCCATATCAAGAAAGATCAACAGATCTTTTTAAAAATAATAAGAATATACTGCAACACACACAATGTGCTGGAGGAGCTCAGCAGGTCAAGCAGCATCTATGGATGGGAGTAAACAGTCAACGTTTCTGGCTGAGACCCTTCATCGGGACTGGAAAGGAAAGGGTGAAGAGGTCAGAATAAGAAGATGGGGGGATGGGAGGAAGATTTTACAGCATCTGCAGTACCTCTTGTGTCAATAAAAATATACTGTTCTGGTGATCAAGCAGGGGAAATTTGACGCAGCTTCGGCCTTTGGTACTCTGAGCAGGTGGTGACAAATTGCACTGTTCAGCTTGCAGTGAGTTCCAGTCTCTGGACAGTTGAGCTCCACGTGCACACACTCAGGTCCCTCGCATGCTAAGGGCAGTAGAACTGCTAATGGCAGAGAAAAGGCATATATCCCCTACTTTTATAAGAAAGAGGAATGATCACCACATACAACATACAAGCAGTCAGGAGATACAGGCCAGCTCATCCTAATGGCCAGGTCCCAACATCTTAAACACAAGAGATTCTACAGATGCTGGAAATACAGAGAAACACAGACAAAATGCTGGAGGAACTTAGGAGCTCAGGCAGCATCCATGAGAGGAATAAACAGTCAATGTTTTGGGCCTTTCATCACCTTCCTGACCTGTGTTGCCCCCAATATCTTAACTTTCATTGACATTCTGTCTGCATTTGGTCAGACAGATGTTAACAATGTTGGTTAGGAGGAGGGTTGGGCATGAAGCTAGCAACCCCACCCTGTAAAAACCTAGTGCTACAGAAATGCCAGCAGAAGCTCCAAAGACCTCACCCTGGGAGAGGAAAGATCTTCGCCTAGAAGATCTATGAAGTCATATGATGAAAGCAGAAACCACAGGACCGATTAACCTTCTATAGGCCCAGGTCAAAGAAAAATATTGATGGTCTATATCCCAGTAGGGTGATGCACTGAAGAAGTAAAAGAGAGCACTGTGATTCACTTTACGTATTGAAAGATGGCCTGAATTGTTTGGAACCAGGGAAAGCAGCAGCATTTTGGTATCCTTATTTTAATTGGGTCCTAAGCCCCAGCCTTCTTACTGGCTGTCACCATTTTAGGAAGGAGTTAACGTTGGTGTCTCAGCTGTCATCAGAAATTTTACTGCTAAACTGAATTCTTTAAGTGTATCAGCCACACACCATGGTTGTCATGCAACCAGGACGAAGGTAAAATGTGACAGAGATTATTGGCTGCTGATCCACCTACATCATGTTTTTGAGTGAAAAATTATTTTCTTTTGCTGTGGCAAATATGCTTTTTGGCAAAGGAGATGTTGCAACTACAACATTGCAAGGCTCCATGCAAATAGATATTAGAAAAAAATTAAATTTGGTAACAAAATTTTAAATGGCCAATTTACACATCTATCCTGAAAAGATCACAACCATGCCACTGTTCCATTAATGTTTAACCTTCGAATACTCAATATGGGCTCTGCCTCGAGCACTTTATTATTTAACGTCTGTTCTACTTGTTTGTACTGGAAGTATTTGAATGTACTTCACATAGTCCATACCTGTAATCTTATCTCAACTGCAAAAATTCTGTGCTGTTGTAAATGTAATTGCCTTTTCAAGTTACAGAAACAGAACAGTTAAAATTAAAAGGAGATGACATAGCACAGAGGCGGTAATTCAATCCTTAGTTATTTTCCGGTAGAATTATTTCCATGACCCTACTCTTTACCCATGGCCTGGTAACCTTCCCTTTAAGGGCGTATCCAATTCACTTTTACATGTCATTCATCAGTATGCTACAGTGCTTTTCCATCTGATGAATTCCAACTCACTGTATAAAACAGAAGTTTCAAGTTCTAACTTGCCAACTCATTCACCACTGCAATCAACTTCTCTTTATTTTATCCAAAGATTTTGGACACCTGTATCAGATTTCCTCTCAACAGTCTCTACCCCGTAAGGAATACTCTCAGCTGTTCCTCGTTGCCTCCTTCTGGACACCTCTCCAAGACTTCAGTGTACTTCCTGATTTGAGATGCTCACATCTGAATAAACTACAGCAACATTTCACAAATGCTCAGTGTAACTCCCTTGCTTTTGCTTCAACGCAACTGAAAGTAGCAGATAATGCTTTTAAGCCATGATGCAATTTATCCTGCCTTGTTCAAAAATTTGAGTGCATGTAACAGCCAGTCCTACCCTTCCAATTCCTCTTTAAAATTAAACCCTATAAACTCACGCTGGAGGTAAAAGATTGGCAATGATTCAACTGAATAGCAGAGCAGGCAAAGAAGCCAAATTACCCTTTCCTTCTTTTCTCGTTCTCATTGCCCCCTTCACATTTCTGTCCAAAATACATCTCTTTAAACTCCAGTGTTGAATCTCATCTGCAATGAATATTTTCTTTAATTTATCTGCACCCTTCTGAAATCTGTTGCTAACCTTCTCATTGGTTAAGAGCATCTCAAAGTTTAGTGTAATCTAAACACTTTAATATTACACAGACACACACACACACACACACATTCATATACATATATATATTTTATCACTCTTCCTAAGAAAGCTGGAGCAATAGAATGTGAATTACATAGGACCATAAGTTTAATGAGTCATCACCAAGATACTTCTAAGAATTTTGATGACAAGAGCTAAAAGTAAGATACAAGCTGAAATAGGCAAAGAACAATGTGGTTTTGTGAAAGACAAAGGTACAAGAAACGCAGTACTGATGTTAAGGATACTATCAGAACGAGCTATTCAAGCGAAAAAAGATTTATTTGTTTGTTTTATGGACTATGCAAAAGCATTTGATAACATGAAGCACAATAAGTTATTTGAAATATTACAGAAAACTCTAGATCTAGATTTGAAAGACCTCCACTCAATCAGAAATCTGTACTGGGAACAAACTGGCGCTGTAAGAATAGATGGAGAAGAGAGTCAGTTTACGAAAATCAAGAGAGGCGTTAGACAAGGGTGTGTTTTCTCCCCTGATTTATTTAATGTGTACAGTGAAACAATATTACAAAAAATAACAGACATCTTGGGAATCAAAGTTGGCGGTGAAAACATCAATAATTTCAGATATGCAGATGACACTGTGTTAATTGCAAGTACGGAGAAAGAACTACAAAACTTAATTGATATAATTGTTGAAGAAAGTGCAAAAATGGATCTGTCTATCAATTGCAAAAAGACAGAATGTATGGTGATATCCAAAAAGAAGGAGAATCCTATCTGCAGGCTGAGAATAAATGGGGAAGACATAAAACAAGTACAGAACTTTTGCTACTTAGGAAGCTGGGTGACATCAGATGGCAGGTGCGACTTGGACATCAAAAGAAGAATAGGGATGGCAAAAGACACCTTTACGAGAATGAAGAGTATACTGACCAATACTAAACTAGGCATGACAACCTGCCTCAGAGTACTGAAATGTTACGTTTATCCAGTTATGTTATATGGCTCAGAATGTTGGACAATATCTAATAACATGAGGAAACGAATTGTAGCAGCAGAAATGTGGTTTTTGAGGAGGATGCAAAGAATATCATGGATGAAATGAATATCTAATGAGGATGTCATGAACAGAGCAAGCACAAAGAGAGAAATAATGTATGAGATCATGAAAAGGCAATGTAACTTCATTGGACGTGATTAGGAAAGAGGAGTTAGAATGCATGGTAATTATGGGAAAGATTGAAGGGAAGAAAGCAAGAGGAAGACATGGCAGTCAAAGCTCAGACTGGGCATGGCACTTGATGATGATGATATACACACATACATACACACACACACACACACACACACACACAGTGTGTATTGCCATATATACACAAGTCCAGGTCATTAATATGTACTGTAGCAAAAATGATAGTGATCCTAAGACATAGGAAGTCTTTCCTTACCTCCCTGCAGTCTGAAGAACAATTTCTGCATTCAATACCCTTTTATCAGTCTCTTGTCCAATTTTATATCCATGTTGCCCTGTCCCTTTTATCCCATGGACCCTATTATGGTCACACATATACTATGCAGTGCTTGCTTCAATTATTATTGAACATCTGTATACACAACATTAACTATTTTTTAAATCAAATAATGCAATCATCAACTATAATTTAATGTTAACAAATCCATGTTAACTATAATTTATTGCCCTGTATATTTCCAAAACCCAGAGAGTATTGTATTATTTTTAACTTGGGTTTCCCCATCTCTTTGGTGGCCTTCAGGTAGTGAGTTCATTTGTTCCCCTTTAGCGAACTAAGAGTGCAACCTTTACTGATGTTCACCATAAGCTTCCCTTCATTTACCTATCTAGACTAGTCATGATCTTGCACACTCTTATCGAAGCTCCTCCCTTTGCTACAAGTAGGAAATCTAGAGATTTGGCTGAACATCTTTTCTCTGTTCTCTTCAGGACATTCACATCCTCTATAAAATCAGGTGGACAGAACTGCAGACAAATTATGTTTTATATAGTTAGAACACAACTTCCCTGTTTTCTTGTCTCTTCTTCTATTTATAGATATGGTTTAAGACTTGAAGCCCTCAAGCTAGCCCTGTCAGCCAATAAGATCATGGCTGATGCAGCATTTCTCTGGGCTGTTTTCCTGCATTTCCTCATCATCCTTGATTCCATTACTGACTAGAAATCAATTTATTTTACCCTTAAATATACATGAGGACTATTCATGACAGCTAAGGCAAGATTTTTCAAAGACTTACAACCAGCTGCGAGAAGAAATCTTCTTCATCTCAGTCTTAAATAGCTGGCCCCTTATTCTCAGACCGTACTCTCTGGTTCTAGATTCTCCCTTGAGTGGAAATATCCCCTCAGCATTTACCTTAGGTAGCCTCTAAGTATCTGATAGATTTCAAAAAATCATTGCTCATAGAATCCCATCTTATTTAACCTTTCCTCATGGGATAGCTCTTCCAATTTCAGCATAAATCTTGTCAACCTTCTCTAAACTGCCTACATGTAATCATACATAATGGGTCAAAATTATTTGCAGTAGTCTCAATGATTCCCTGTACAGTTGCAGTGACTTCCCTACTTCCATAATCCAGGCTTGTTGAAACAAAGGGCCAAAGTTCTGATAGACTTCCTGATTACCCGATGCCTTTCTATGCTTTACTATATTGACATAAAGCCCAAACAAGAACTACGTTCAAAGGCTCAGGTTCACATGTACCTTTCAGATGGTCCCTTCTCCGGCCCATTTTGTCCCTGAAGAAGCGTATCATTTCGCACTTCTCTGTATTAAATTCCAACCGCCATGTTTGCCCATTTAGCCAGCCCATCATTTTCTACTTCCAGCAGAGTACCGTCCTCACTACTTAGTGTACCCCACCTCCAAGCTTCGTCACTTGTAAATCTGGTAACTTTGTACTGCACACGCAAGACGTGAAATTATCGAGATACAGCATGGCAAAAGGTCTTCACCTCACCCAATCCGCTTCGACCACCAACCACTCATTTATTTGTTGTTCCTTTACTCACCTTGCGGCGCATTGGGCGGCATTTTTTGCCGTTTCCTTAGCATTTGTCTGTTTTTTTTTACAAGGGCAAATTGCCAGCTCAGTGCTCAACCCAGCACGGATGGAAAGCATGCAAGGAGCCAATTGGCTTCGAACCCAGGACCATTCACCTCGATGCCCGGTGCTGATGCTGCTACACCACAGGCTGGCTGCCATACATTTACACTAATCTTAAATGAACCCCATTTGTTATTCTCCCCACATTCGAATCAACACCCCAAGATTCTACCACTCACTTTCACAATAGGGGCAGTTTAAAACAACTAATTAATCTATAACAAACAAGAGAAAATCTGCAGATGCTGGAAATCCAAGCAACACACACAAAGTGCTGGAGGAACTCAGCAGGCCAGGCAGCATCTATGGAAAGGAGGACAGTCGACGTTTCAGGCTCAGGACTGGGGAGAAAAAGATGAAGAGTCAGAGTTAGAAAGTGGGAGGAAGCAGCGGAGATCACAGAGGTGGAGCAGTGGCTGAGGATTTCACTGAACTCCCGAAGAGAAGATTTAAACTTCTTCAGGGTAGGCATCCCTAAACAGACTTCACAGTGTAGTAATCCAATCACAAACAGGAGAAAATCTGCAGATGCTGGAAATCCAAGCAACACACACAAAATGCTGGATGAACTCAGCAGGCCAGGCAGCAACGACAGAAAAAAGTACAGTGGACATTTTGGGCTGAGACCCTTCCTCAGGACTGGGGAATCTATAAATCTGCAAACAACAGGAATTCTGCAGATGCTGGAAATTCAAGCAACACACATAAAAGTTGCTGGTGAACGCAGCAGGCCAGGCAGCGTCTCTAGGAAGAGGTGCAGTCGACGTTTCAGGCCGAGACGAAGGGTCCTGATGAAGGGTCTCGGCCTGAAACGTCGACTGCACCTCTTTCTAGAGATGCTGCCTGGCCTGCTGCGTTCACCAGCAATCTATAAATCTGCATGTCTTTGGGAGATGGAAAGAAACTGGAGCACCTGGGGGAAACCAACCATCACAGGAACTAGAGGTTGTAGGTTATAGGTGAAAGGTAAAATATTTAAGAGGAACCTGAGAGGGTGGCTCTTCACTCAGACAGCGGCGCTTATAAGGAATGAGCTGGCAGAGAAAGTAGTGGAAGTGGATTCGATTTCAACACTTAAGAGAAGTTTGTGTAAGTACATGGACAAGAGGAGTCTGAAGGGTCATGGCTCAGGTGCATGTCAATGGAACTAGACAGAATAATGGATCAAAATGGACTAGATGGGCCAAAGGGACTATTTCAATGCTGTAATGCTCTATGAATATGACTCTAAGAATGTACAAACTTCACACAAAAAACACTCAAGATCAGCACTGAATCAGAGTCTCTAGCACTGCCAGTGCTGAGACACTCTGCCACCTTATGTCCAATCATTAGCATATATCACAAAATTCAATGATCCCATCTGGTGACCATTACTGTCTGCCATCCTTCAGTGTGAGAAAACAACTACTTAGCACTCACTAGTCATTGTTTACTGCTGTAAGTCTGTTTCTTATTTACCCTTTAATTTTACAGGCCTCAAGCTTTGCCATAAAGCCTTTTTGAGTAGAACTATATCAAATGCCTTTCAAAAATTAAATCTAATCAAAAAGTTTCAAATCAGTCTTGTCAAACACAACTTACCTTTAACAAATCGGTGCTAGCTCTTCTTTATTGTTTTCAAAAGTTTATCTACCCCATAGCAAAGGTTGCACTAACAGGACTGTTGTCTCTGGGTCTGTTGCTCCTCTCTTTTTGTGAAGGATTTCTAACCCTCAAAGGCTTCCCCTAATTTCAGGGCAGACTTGAAGAGTCCAGCTCTGGGAACTGAACGCAAAGTTCTATTTATTGATTGTGATACAGCGCGCGATAAATCCTTCCGGTCCTTTGAACTGCGCCACCCAGCAATCCCCTGATTTAATCCTAGCCTAATCACAGGACAATTTACAATGACTAATTAACCTACTAACTGGTATGCTTTTGGAACTGCAGAGGGAAACCAGAGCACCCGTGTGGTAAACCATGTATATATGTTGTAACTTTGTTACCTGTCTGGACACACCCCTCTGCTGACTGCCCCTGTGGCTCCTCCCACAGAGTCCTGTATAAAGGTGTTCGCCTTGCCCCTCCCCCTCAGTCCGGGGGCAGACACTCACTGTGGAGGTCGTATTGTACAGCAAATAAAAGCCTTTCAGTATTTTACCAAAGCTCAGTCTTTTGGAGTAATTGAAGGTGCTTCAACCCGGAGGAAACCCACATGGTCATGGAGGAGAATGTGCAAACTCTTTCCAGGCAGCTGCGGGAATTGAACCTGTATCGCCTGTACTGTAAAACGTTGTGCTAACGATCATGCTACTGTGCTGATCCTTTTGTGTCAATGTAGTCATCTGAAATTTATATAAAACTGCTTTATATAAAATTGGTTGGGCCACCTTCTTAACCATTCCTGTCCTGATCAGGTCTCCCAGCATAAAGCACTTCAGGGGTGCTGTCTCTGTGGTATTTGGTAAAGCCCTGAGCATTGCAAAGTGGTTAACTATCACTAACTTCACATAAATGCTTTGGCAGCCACACACAAAAAAAACACTCCCACAATCTGTGCCACCTTAAAGAGCTGTCAAAGAGTTGACCACCTTAAGGAGCTGTTTGACAGCTTAAGTGACTGTAATTGTGTGAAATGTTCACAAACATTAAAAAGAATCCAGCAGTGAATACAATTTAAACATAGCAAAATCTTTTGATATTTTAAACCTACTATTAAACAAAAGCAGCTAAAAACACTAAAAAAATGAATTGTTTTCTATAACTCAACTCAATCAAAACAAGTGTAAATTAGTTGGAACCCGCCTCTCTCCCTTACAGCTGTTCTATTTGTTGAAATTAATATACAGCGTCACTGAACTTCCGACAGGTCTAACTGGCCCACGTCCTGGACACTGATTTTGCAGTGTAACTGTTGGGAAAGAGCAAATGTTTCTCTTCCATCCACTGGATTTCCTTTTTTGGCAAGCCCATCAGCTAAGTAGAAGTTGATGTCAGCGAAAGGTCCTGGAACTCTACACCATATAGGGAGATATGTTTTAATTATTGCATGCACATTGAAACATACAGTGAAATATGTCATTTGCATCAATGTTTGTGATGTGCTGGGGGGGGGGGTGCGGCCTGCAAGTATTGCCATGTTTCCGGTACCAACATAGCATACTCACAACTCACTAACCCTAACTGTATGCTTTTGGAATGTTAGAGGAAACCGGAGCACCTGAAGGAAACCCATATAAGACCATAAGACATAGGAGCAGAATTAGGCCATTCAGCCCATCAAGTTTGCTCCACCATTCCATCATGTCTAATTTGTTATCCCTTTTAACCCCATTCTCCTGCCTTCTCCCCATAACCTTTGATCCCCTGACTAATCAAGAACTCATCAGCCTCCTCATTAAATATACCGAATCACTTGGCCTGCACAGCTGTCTGTGGCAATGAATTCCACAGATTCACTCCTCTCCGGCTACAGAAATTTCTCCTCATCTCTGTTCTAAATGGACCACCCTCTATTCTGAGGCTGTGCCCTCTGGTCCTAGACTCCTCCACTGCACAAAACATCGACTCTATCCAGGCCTTTCAATATTCGATAGGTTTTAATGAGATTCCCCTCTCATTCTCATAAACCTCAGCGAGTATAGCCCCAGAGCTCGCAAACTCTCTTCAGAAGGTAACCCTTTCATCCATGAACCTCCTCTGGGCTCTCTCCAATACCAACACAACTTTTCTTGGATAAGAGCCCCAAAACTGCTTACAATACTCCAAGTGTGATTTGACCAATGCCTTATAAAGCCTCAGTACATAGTCACTGGACAGAACATACAAACTCCTTACCGATAGCAGCGAGAATCAAACCCCGATCAGTGATTGCTGATCCTGTAAAGCGACTGCACCAACTACTACGCTACTGTGATGCCCAAAGTTTTAAGTGGACATTGTGGACCATCAGCAAATATGGCAGACGGTCTTCTCAGCCAGGTAAATATTGTGGCAATCTGGGGACCAAGCACCACTCGTTGCATTACCCCACTATAAGCCTGAGAAAGGCTCATTTATTCCCCGCTCCACACACAAAATGTTGGTGGAATGCAGCAGGCCAGACAGCATCCATAGGAAAAAGCACAGTCGACGTTTCAGGCCGAGGCGTCGACTGTGCTTCTTCCTATGGATGCTGTCTGGCCTGCTGCGTTCCACCAGCATTTTGTGTGTGTTGCTTGAATTTCCAGCATCTGCAGATTTCCTTGTGTTTGCATTTATTCCCCGCTCTTTGTTTTCTGTCTGACAACCAGCTTCTAACCCATGTCAGACTATGATGTCTAACTGATATTCTTTAACCTTATTGACCAGCGTCCTGTATGGGATCTAGTCATTACTCCATGCTCAGACTGATGCCATGCTGTGATGAGGGTATTGTCAAAGCAGCCTTCATTCAGATAGGGTGGCAACCAAGCTTCAACCCTGGCTTTTCAGGCAGATGTAAAAGATTCTGCGAAAACAAGTGCTCCTGGTATCTGTGTCAACATCTATCCCTCACCCGATAGCAAAAAGGAAGGTATTTCGTATATGGTAATTTATCTCTATGCAATTTTTCCATATTTCCCTTCATTACAATAGTGACCACACTCCATTAAGTAGTTAATTGATTGTGCAACATTGAAAAATTCTGAAGCTCTATTTCCTTTCCATTATAAACGTAACTTGAGCAAAGATCTACATTCCACTCCATTCTCAAAGTACCTTGTTTCAAAGTTCTAAGTAAATTTATTACCAAAGTAAACATATGTCACCATATCGAGTACTTATTACTTTGTGATTCACACACAAGAAAACAAACAAATTGAAAATACCGAGAGAAATCCCAAAATCCATTGAATTTTTGATTCAAATTAAAGCAGTGGGCTCTATCAGAGGCTTTTTATATAGGATTGCTTTCACTTTTATCTGGGTTTTACTTAGAAAGGTAATCTTTTTTAGAACTATTAACTGACGTATGTGACTACATCTTCCCTACATTACAATGTGCTGGGTGCATCAAATTCTAGGCTTCAGGACATGATATAATTTCACTATTCCCATTGGTAGTTCTTTTTACTTGTTTTCTTTTGACCTTTGTTATAAAAGGCTATAAGACCATAAAATATAGGAGTAGAATTAGGTCATTTGGCCCATCGAGTCTGCTATATAATTGCTGATTTATTGTTCCTCTCAACCCCATTCTCTTGCCTTCTTCCCGTATCCTTTGCTGCCCTTAAAAGAATCATACATGAGAAATAAATTTGAGATCTAAAGCAGTTTATTGAAACGTTCAAGTACAATTTTAAATCCGTTGTCATCTCAAGGACAGATCCTGCCAGCAGCCAACAATTTCCCAATTCACGAAGTTCAAGATACATTTCGAGAGGTTCAAGCTAAAACTTCCAGCGGAAATTTGCACAACTGGATGAGACTCCAAATAGATGTTGTGCTGCTTACACAGAAGGGCTGATCATTCACTGTGTCGGGTAATGTAAACTTGGTGATGAATTTTGAGCCACTATAAATCTCCAGCTGCACTCAAAAGGAATTGTGTCACGAAACATAAATCTGACAATTAATTTGGAACCAAGGTGAAGTTTCACCTGGATTCAAATCAAATTGTGAGATTGAACCAGGTGTTCTGCTCATTTATAACAGTTTGTGGTCATTAATATGCCTTGTCTAATTCCTACTTTTGTCTGTTGACACACAGCAATCGCTGGTACAAAGTAACAGACTCTGTTCTCTGTTTTACAACTTTAACCCACCTTATTGGGTTTGAGTGGTAAATAATGACTGTTAGGTACAGTGTCTTACCCTTTGTATTCTCGTAGGCTCATCATGTAGATCTTTTCCAGCAGTTTAATTATACACATTGAAAAGAGCTGTGACACACCACAGAGAATAAACAGTTTAGGTCATCAAACAAGAGAGTGAAAGAAACAAATCACAGCCATTGTTTTGAAAAATAATGGACAAAATATCATATTTACTGCTTTTCTTTCCGAGATCCATTTAAAAGGTACAATTTCTTTCAGCTTTGGTTGTTGAAACAGATTGATTGCCTGCAGAAATGCTTTCAGTATTGGCATTTTGATTTAAACATCAGCAGTGGTCACTTGAGGAACAGAAATTATATTAATTTTAACTATTCAGAATAGGTCAAATGATTTTGCCAGAGCAAGTGATTTATTAGTTGATCATAAATGCACACTTTCAATGACTCCATGACCTGCTATTCAGGACATTGTACCTTAGCAACAAATCTAGGGCAGAACAGGTAGGAAATACAAAGATTTGCTTTATTATTTTGCCATAACCCTATGATAATAAAGACAGCAAGTTTTGAAAATACTCAGAAAAAAAACATACAAAATTGCTCACCCACCGACTATCTTGAGCTTAGATCCTAGTCTCAATCTCACGCCTATCTCTTCATCTCCAAAATCCCAAACTCACTCCCAGCTCATTGCATTCTGTGCAGTGGGAGATCATGGAGTGAGCTGGAAACAGTTCCTTGTGAAATTATGCACCAGTTTTAAAAAATGAGTGGGGCCTATCAGGACTTGAGAGATTGCTTGGGTTAATAGTAACTTAGCAAGGCAAAATAAAAAGAAGCAAGATTTAAGGAGAGTGGCAATAGTTGGAGTGGACAGTGTTAGAGTGGTCAGGCTTTGGCTCAGCAGGCTTAGGTGAGAACAGGTGCAGGCTAGAACTTAGGCTTAA
Source organism: Mobula birostris (assembly GCF_030028105.1). Lineage (NCBI taxonomy): Eukaryota > Metazoa > Chordata > Chondrichthyes > Myliobatiformes > Myliobatidae > Mobula > Mobula birostris. The sequence continues at coordinate 39,632,800 of NC_092390.1, forward strand.
GCTAGAAGTATAACAAGTGTCGGCAGGATGGTGGATCAGGCAGTAGAATGCTCCCCCTGTGGAATGTGGGATTTCAGGGTACCTAATGGTCTCCTTGACGACTACATCTGCAGGAAGTGCACCCAACTTCAGCTCCTGACTGACAAGTTAAGAAATTGGAACTGGGACGGGATACACTCAAGACTATCCAGAAAGATGAACACCTCATAGGTGCGACTTTTATTGAGGCAGTCACACTCCGAGTGAAGGCTTCAGATGGTATATGGGTGGCCACCAGGATAAGTGAGAGGAGTAAGCAGTCAGTACAAGATTTCTCTGTGGCTATTCCATTCAGCAACATGCACATCCCTTTGTATGCTGCTTTGTTGACGAAAAAAAGAAATCAAATCCTTAAAAAGTGGTGACATAGGATCAGAAGATGTAGAATCCTGAAGAAAGAAAAAAACATGGGTTGTTGTGTAACGTCAAAAAAAAAACCATTAATGTCGTTGACTCCGCTGCTCTTGACATATATTAAAAGGAAATAGAGTAGGTTTGGAAAAGGTCAAATTACATCATATGGAAGTGTTGAGTAAATGGCCCCCAAGTCTTTTCGAATTTAATAGAGGGATCATAAATAACACTTCTAATTTTTTCTAAGTTTAAGCACAGCATAGTTTGAGAGAACCAATGAAATGTGGCGAGAGGATTAATCTCTTTCCAATTCAGCAAAATGGATCTTCTAGCCATTAATGTAAGAAATGCAATCATCCAATGAGCTGAAGAGGTTAAATGACTTGGTTCTATCATTGGTAACCCAAAAATTGTGGTAATTTTTTAGCTTAGTTGGTTAGCATTGTTTAGATTAGTTTTTCTTTTGGGGTATATATATTTTTTTCCTTTTTGATTTTTTTTGTATATTATATTTGTATCTTGTACGATTGGGAGGTTTAATACCTGTGTGCCAACTAGGTTTATATTTAAATATGTTATTTATAACAATGTAATTCCAATAACTTTGTATCAATATTATGTTATGGTTATCATTATGAAACTAATAAAAAGATTGAAAAAGAAAAGAAGATGTAGAATCCTTGTGGAAGAGTTAAGAAACTGCAAGGGTAAGAAGACTCTGATGGGAGTTACAAGCTTCTTAGGAATAGACAGGATGTGTGATATAAATTTCAATGGGAAACAGAAAAGGCATGTAATAAGGGCAATGTTACAACAGTCGTGGGGGATTTCAAGATGCAAGTAGATTGGGAAAATTAGGTTGGTGCTGGATCTCAAGAGAGGGAATTTGTCGAATGTCTACAAGATGGTTTTTGACAGCAGCTTGTGGTTGAGCTCAATTCGGGAGAGGCAACTCTGGATTGGGTGTTGTGTAATTAACTATATTTAATAAGAGAGCTTAAGGTAAAGAAACCTTTTGGAAGCTGTGGTCATAATACTGCAGTTTGAGAGAGTGAAGATAATGTGATATGTATCAGTATTAGGGTCCAGTAAAGGGAATTACAGAGGCATTAGAGAGGAGCTGGCCAAAATTGATTTGAAAGGGACACAAGCAAGGATGACTGCAGTTTCTGGGGGCAGTTCAGAACTTGTAGGATAGATACATCCCAAAGATGAAGAAGTACTCTACAAGGAGGACAAGGCAACTGTGGCTGACAAGGGAAGTCAAAGACAGCATAAAAGCAAAAGAGAGGGCATCCAATATAACAAAAATTAGTGGGAAATTGGAGGATTAGGAAGCTTTTAAAAACCAGTGGAAGGCACCTAAAAAAACTGTAAGGAGAGAAATGATGAAGGTAAGCTAGCCAATGATAACTAAGAAGATACCAAAAGTCGTGAGTGAATATTGGACCATTAGAAAATGATGCTGGAAAGGTAGAAATGGGGCACCAAGAAATGGCAGACTTTTGTGTCAGTCTCCACTGTGGAAGACACTAGCAGTATGCCAGGAAGTCATAAGTGTCAAGGGCAGAAGTGAGTGTAGTTGCTATTAATAAGGAGAAGGTGCTTGGGAAGTCAAAAGGACGTTGATCAGATGAACTCCACCCCAGGGCTCTGAAAGACATAGCTGAAGAGATTGTGGAGGCATTTGTAATGATCTATCAAGAAAGCTTCTGGAATGGTATCAGAGGAAAGGAAAATTGCAAATGTCACTTTATTCTTTAAGAAGGGAGGAAAGCAAAAGAAAGGAAATTATAGGGCAGTTAGCCTGACGTCAGTGGTTGGGAAGATGTTGGAGTCTATTATTAAGGACAAGGTTTTGGGGTACTTGGAGGCATATAAAAAAATAGGACAAAGCCAGCATGGTTTCCTTAAGGTGGAATCTTGCCTAACAAATCTGTTGAAATGCTTTGAGGAAATAACAGGCAGGATAGACGAAGTAGAGTCAGTGGATGTTGCTTACCTAGATTTTTAGAAGGCTTTTGACAAGGTGCTCTACATGAGGCTGCTAAATGAAATACAAGCTCATGGTTTAACAGGAAAAATACTCGCATGTATAGAAGATTGAGTGACTAGCAGGAGACAAAGAGTGGGAACATAGGGGGCTTTTTCTGGTTGGTTGCCAGTGAGTAGTGGGGTCTCACAGGGGATGGTGTTGATACTGCTTTTTTTTAACATTATAGAATATGTCAATGATTTAGATGATGAAATTGATAGCTTTGTGGAAAAATGTGCAGACAATACAAAGATAGTTAGAGTGTCAGGCAGTGTTGAGGAAGCAGGGAGTATGCAGAAGGATAATGGGCAAAGGAATGGCAGATTGAATATATTGTAGGGAACTACAGTATAAGGTAATGCAGTTCAGTACAAGGAAGAAAGGCATAGACTATTTTCTAAATGGGGAGAAAATCCAAAAATTAGAGGTGCCAAGGGACTTGGGAGACTTTGCTCAGGATCCCATAAAGGTTAATTTGCTAGATGAGTTGGTGGTAAGGAAATCAAATGCTATGTTTGCATTCATTTTAGGAGCACTATAAGGTAACAGCAATGATGTGATTCTGAGGCTTTATAAGACATTGGTCAGACTTCTCTTTGAACACTGTGAATAATTTTGGGCTCCTTATCTAAGAACAAATGTGCTGGCATTGGAGAGGGTCCAGAGGAGGTCAACCAGAACGATTTGGGGAATGAAAGAGTTAACGTATAAGGAGTGCTTGATGGCTCTGGGCCTGTATTCACTGAAGTTTAGGAGAACAAGAGGGAATCTCATTGAAACCTATTGAATATTGAATGGCCTAGATAGAGTGGATGCAGAGAGGATATTTCCTATAGTGGGTGACTAGAGAGCACAGCCTCAGAATAGAGAGGCATCAACTTAGAACAGAGTTGAGAATGAATTTCTTCACCAGAGGATGGTGAATCTGTGGGATTCGCTGCCATCAATGGCTGTGGAGGACAAGCTATTCAGTATACTTAAAGCAGAGGTGATAGGTTCTTGGTTAGTCAGGTCGTGAAATGTTACCGGGAGAAGGCAGGAGAATGGGGTTGAGAGGGATAATAAATCAGCCATTATGAAATGGTGGAGTAGATGTGATGGGCTGTGTAGCCTAATTCTGTTCCTCTGTCTTAAGATTTTCACTCCCAATGATCTAACTTCATCCCTGACCCTCCAATCTTACCCTCATTCCTAACTACATAACCAAACCACGCAGAGGTTTTACCCAAGCCCCCTGGTCTAACTCTACTGATCCTGTTTTCCTCTTCCAAATCTCTCATCTGATACTAATTCCCCAGGCACACCCCCAACCTTGCCCCCAAAACACCAAACTCACTGCCAAGCCAGCACCCTCACTGCTAATCTCCCCAAAATGTCCTTCATGAGAACGAGAAATTGTTCCTCAACCAATGATCTTGCCTCTCGATTTCCCTGATTTTACTCTCAAATCCCCTTTCACTTCTGACTCCACCCCAATCACATTCGCAAGCCCCAAGTCTTGCTTACAATTCCCTCCCAAACATAATCCTCAAGCAGCCAGCCTCACTCTTGGCTTACTGATCTCAGTACAGACTCACAGTTCCCTGGCCATTAATCCCTTCCTCCCACCTCCCAAAACACACTGCAGACTCCCTGATCTCATTCCTGAGGTCCCAATCATTTCTGGCCCAATGATCTTGCTTCCAACAACTTTGACCTAACTCCAGATGAGCTGTTTGGTGAAGGCCTTAAACTCTACCCTTTCAGCCACTGCCTTCAAAATCTCTCCAATCCCAATGAATACTGCTGATTACACCCTGATGGCTGTGCACGTGTAAGGCCCCAACTCTGACCAAGCTCTGAAGCACATATTCGGTAGTTGTGGCTGTGAGGCTGAAACATTACCAGTTTGCTACCACTGCAACGATCTGGGTGCATTAGATGTTTCCGCCCGTCACTGGAATCCTGATAACAGAATTCAATCCCAACAACAAAGTAATAGTTTGTCCTGGGGAAAACCTCAATCACTTAAATCCATGCATGAATATATTTAGCTATAGTTCAGATGCATGTATTGAAGTATTATCATGTACTGAAAGTTACATACTACCTACCCTCATTGGGAAGCATATATCATTACATTGGGTCTTAATCTTGGAACTCCGTATCTGATAGCATTATATGGTAGGTCTTCCCTGTTTGACCCATTCCTTGCTCCTTGCCCTATATTTCCTTTTTTGCTCTAGTTTTAGAATAGTGTTAACTCACTCCATAGAACAATATTAAGATCTATCAGAAATTAATCTGACCACTTGTCATCATTGAAACAGGAATACCTGATGGGAGTGACCAGTCCTCTTTCACAAGGACTAATCTACTCGGAAAATAAAAAAGTATCTCGCTGCCTCAATGAAGAACTGGATTGAGAAAGTGCAGCTTGACAGAGAAAAGGTCTTATTTCCTCTTTGATAATTTTAATGAAATGCTTGATCCTGCTTCAGGCTTGAAAATGTCAAAACTATATTTTTTAGCAGTTTTATCATTTCCTGTACATAGATTGGAACTGTATATTGACAGTCGTGGAATATATAAATAATTAGGTTCTCATTAAATTCAGATCCGTTACAAATGTCTACTCAGGTTCAGTGTTGTCAATCCTGTGAGCTTGTGCAGAAGTTCAGACTCAGTTGCCCTCCTCCTCCTCTGGTAGTTCCTCAGTATTGAAGATGATTTGCTTCCACTTCTGTTTGAAGGAGAGGCAGATGCCAATGTATGAATTTTTTTAAAAACGTGGGGTGACCTTTGCCACAGCACGAGGTCTTGGTCCAATGCATTGGAAGTCCAAGACATTGGAATCAAGCTCAGCCATACTGAATTGATCCATTAAGCAAAAACAGACCCTACTTGTACTTTGGGAGAAGGCGTTAATTTTCAGATTGGTGGTATATGCAGTAACATGATTTGTCTGCATCCATTGAAATCAATGTGATGAAGATTGGTATGTGGACCGTAATAGGAGGGAAATCCACTCAGGACATAACCGTATTGATGTGCAGTGGAAAGTAACCACACACGCAAGAGCAAGCATATAAATATAGCCAGCTTCTCTCCATTGACGTTCTTGGCCCGATTCGCTCCTCCTTTAGGTTTCCTCTTAGTCCCCCCACCTCTCTCTCTTCCCCTTCCCTATCTGCCCATTTGGATTCATTCATTCTCTCATTCCTTTCTCTCTCTCTCTCTCTCCCTCTCCCTCCCTCCCCTCTCATTTTGATCCCCATGCTCTGTTCATCTGGCATCCTCTCTCACTTTATAGCAGCTGGTTCTAAGACTCTACATCTACCAGCAGTGCTGAGAGCCCAAGGGAATACGTTAATGAAATTCTCTTGCACGCAGTACTCGTCCTTCAACACTTCAGACTCTCTGAAATACACCCCAGTTAGCACTGGGCAACACTTTCGTCTACAGTTACTTTCATTAACAATTAACCACAACAAACATCACTGTAATTTACTAGCTTAACTTCTTCTGTGCATTTTTGTTTTATAATGGGGCAAATATAGGAAGAAATTAGAACAGAAAAATTGTCCATGTCACCAAGGTGAATTTTAGGAGAATTATGGCACATAATGATATGGCTTAAACTAATGAAGTGACAAATACATCAGATCAACTTGGGTGCTGGTGCGGAAGTGTATCTCTACCAAAGGAGGCGTAAGGTGCTCCTTCCCTCCACTAGCCTGCAGGTCACCCTTGGGCAAGGTGTAGCCGTTGCTTAGCCCTCCAAGCAGGGTCTGGGAAGCCATGGGAGCAGGTGGTGGATGGTCGTATGAGTAGCTGGTGCACATCACAAGTCCTAGTTTTGCAACCACTGGCACCAGGCAGACAATCTCTGAAGAGTATTGAAAATGGCTTGGGGAGTGAGGTCAGTCATCTTCTGCCAACCACATTCTCCTGTCTTCTCCCTATGACTTTTGATGCTCTCACTAACCAAGAACAGATCAACCTCCACCCAATGATTTAAGCCTCCACGGCTGAATGTGGCAATGAATTCTACAGAAACACACACAAAACACTGCAGTAACTCAGCAGGCCAGGCAGCATCTAGGAAAAGAGTACAGTCGACATTTCAGGCCAAAACTCTTCAGCAGGACTGGAGAAAAAAAAGCTGAGAGTAGATTTAAATGCGGGGAGAGGGGAGAAAGAAACACAAGGTGATAGGTGAAACCTGAAGGGGGAAGGATGAAGTAAAGAGCTGGGAAGTTGATCGGTGAACGGGACAGAAGGCTATGGAAGAAAGAAAAGGAGGAGGAGCCCCAGAGCGAGGCGATGGGCGGGCAAGGAGATAAGGTGAGAGAGGGAAAAGGGGATGAGAAATGGTTAAAAAAAAAGGCGGGCATTACTGGAAGTCTGAGAAATGAATGTTCATGCCATCAGGTTGGAGGCTACGTAAATAGAATATAAGGTATTGTTCCTCCAACCCAAGTGTGGTCTCACCATGACAGTGGAGGAGGCCATGGATGTACATATTGGAATGGGAATGGGAAATGGAATTAAAATCTGCAGATTTTCTCTTGTTTGTGAACGAATTCCACAGATTCACCACCATCTGGCTTAAGAAATCGTTTCTCATCTCTGTTCTAAAGATACATCCTTGTATTCTGAGGCTGTGCCCTCTGGTGTTAGACTCTACCACTGTTGGGAACATCCTCTCGAAGTCCACTGTATGTAGCCCTCTCAATATTTGGTACTTTTGAATGAGATTTCCCCCCTCATTCTTCTAAATTCCAGTGAGTACAGGCCCAGAACCCTCAAACTCTCTTCATATGTTAACCCTTTCATTTCCAGGATAATTTTTGTTAGCCTCCTCTGGACCATTTCCAATGCCAGCACATTCCTTCTTAAATATGGGGCCCAATATTAGAGACAGATCACAATACCGCAAATCCAGTCTGACCAATGCTATTAGAAATCTGCAAATTTAACCAATGTTACATGCTTCATCTTTAGTATTGCAAACCACCTCAAGTAGGTTGTTAACATGGCATGCCCATGTCATTTAGATCAAGTCAATTTACAATAAATTTCACAAAAAGTTTACTTGGTTTTGTGGTGTGAAGTTGTTTAGGGACTTTCAAAAGAAAATATTTTGTTCTAATTCTGGGGACAAAATGCAAAGTTTGTCACAGACTGAAAGTAGCATCACAGAAGAGGAAACAAAAGAGCATGAAAATACTTCAGGGCAGTCTGCCACCAAACAAAAACTGTCAGTTCCAGGAACTAAAAAAATTGCCTCATAAAAAATCTCAAACCATCAATAATATTTTCCTTTTTTTTTTTACACGTCACTGAGCGGTTTCAGTGAAAAAATTATTACTGATAGTATAGAAACATAGAAACATAGAAAATAGGTGCAGGAGTAGGCCATTCGGCCCTTCAAGCCTGCACTGCCATTTATTATGATCATGGCTGATCATCCAACTCAGAACCCTGTACCAGCCTTCCCTCCATACCCCTGATCCCTTTAGCCACAAGGGCCATATCTAACTCCCTCTTAAATATAGCCAATCAACTGGCCTCAACTGTTTCCTGTGGCAGAGAATTCCACAGATTCACCACTCTCTGTGTAAAGAAGTTTTTCCTAATCTCGGTCCTACAAGGCCTCCCCTTTATCCTCAAACTGTGACCCCTTGTTCTGGACTTCCCCAACATCAGGAACAATCTTCCTGCATCTCGTCTGTCCAATCCCTTTAGGATTTTATACGTTTCAATAAGATCCCCCCTCAATCTTCTAAATTCCAACGAGTACAAGCCTAGTCGATCCAGTCTTTCATCATATGAAAGTCCGCCATCCCAGGAATCAATCTGGTGAATATTCTTTGTACTCCCTCTATGGCAAGGATGTCTTTCCTCAGATTAGGGGACCAAAACTGCACACGATACTCCAGGTGTGGTCTCACAGGTATAGATGCACATCCAACTTAATGCAATGCTTATGACATTTGTGTTAAGCTTGTATGTGTTGTGTAATTATCATCAGGACTACATCACTTAGTTCTTTCATTCTGCTCTGCTTAACCTGATCATGTCTGGTTTAATCCATATTTTCTTTGCGTATTTGCAAAAGCAACCGATTTTGATCTTGAAAGCTTCAATTTGCTATCAACTGAATTGTCCCACAGATCTTGGTGAACAAACTCCTACCCCTCAGTCTAACCACCCATTGTGCAACTGGGTGTTGGACTTCCTAATGAACAGACCTCAGATAGTCAGATATGCAACCGCACCTCCCTCCCTATCATCCTCAACACGGGTGCCCGCCAGGGCTGTGTGCTGAGCCCATTGACGTACACTCTGCTCACACATCACTGTAAGGCCAAGCATCTGAGTAATCACATTGTCAAGTTTGTTGATGATACAAAATGGTGGGACTCATCACCAACAACAATGAGATGGCCTATAGAGAGGGGCTGGAAGAGCTCGAGGTCTGGTGCCAGGCAAATAACCTCTTCCTCAATGTCAACAAGGTGAAGGAGTTGGTTATCAACTTTAGGAGACCTCACACCACTGCTCCCCCCCCCCCCCCGACATGGGCAGCCAATCAGTGGAAACCATGAGAACTATATACAGAAAGGTGCCAGAAAAGGCCAGTAACATCATGAAGGATCTCATTACCCTGCTCATGGACTGCTTGTCCCACTCCCTTCAGCGAGGAGGATGTGTAGCAGCTGTGCCAGAATCATCAGACTCAAAAAGTTACTTCCCCCAATCAGCAAGGCTGATCAAACACTAACCCACCACTCCACAGCCCCACTGCCACTAGTTTATCAGCTCGTGTCAGTCAGCTTATGTACAGACACTCCAGCGCTTACTGTCACTTTATGCAATACAGAAAATGTATATAAGCTACCTTATTTATATTTATTGTGTTTTTGTTAATTATTGTGTTCTTTATCTTATTTTGTTTTTATTTGTGCTGCATCGGATCCAGAGTAACAATTATTTCACCTTCCTTTACACCAGTATACTGGAAATGACATTAAGCAATCTTGAATTA